>NC_056735.1:183781658-183954158 GCF_019279795.1 Protopterus annectens
TAAGCTTCTCACTGCTACTTCAAAGCAAGGAGCCAGTCAGAAACAGTGTGTGTGTGTGTGTGTGTGTGTGTGTGTGTGTGTGTGTGTGTCTGTCTGTCTGTCTGTCTGGGGGGGGGGAGGGGGGGGTACTCCAAGAGTAAATAAAGCCAGAAAAATACCAAAGAAGAGAAAGGGAAACTATCAATAACCCTACAGGAAGAAAATAATTTTCATGACGTACATTTTATAGGCATGGGACAGATTTCTGCTGAAATCTGGAGAAGATGGGAAGAAATAAAGTAAACAGCCAATACTTCTGGTAGAAGAAATTATTTTATTAGTTGCCTTTTACAGGGGAAGACCTAGATTATAGGTAAAAGCCTGTACCAATGTTTGAAGAAGTGGCCACTGCCTCTATTTCACAAAAGAATACTGGGGAAAGTACAGAGTTAGCTGACCTGCAGATAAGTCAGGTTAACTTCAAGAAAGCTCAGTTGGAAGATGATAACCTAAGTATAGCTGTTGAGAACACAGAAAAAATGGAAAGGAAACCAAAAGAAGAGAACAGGCCCGCTATATACCACACTGTGAACTAAGAAATTCCTTGATAAACTGAATAAACAAAAGTTATGTACTCACCATAATGCTATATCCTTGTTTTCTGTCTCCATCCAGTTCAACCTGTGGGACTTCGGATACAACACCGGATTATTCAGCTCAACCTGGCACCTGGCTTTGCCTCCCTTACCCATAACTGCCTGCTCCTCCATCAACTCCACTGATCAAGTTTGCCCCCGGAGTATTAGTAGAATGTTACAACATATACAACTAATCTCCAATTTTTGCAAAAATACAAGGAAAACATTCAAGGAAAAAGTGAGACTCTAGGCAAGCAGAAAGAAGAGCCCCTGCCATCTGGCCATTACAAAGGGGAGACTCTCAAAATCAACAAGAAGGTCAGGAGCAGGAAGGTTGGACCAGATCGAGACGGACAAGACAGATCTATCATTATGATGAGTACATAACTTTCATTTCCGATGTTGTCTTCTCCATCTGTATTCAACCTTTGGGACAGAGTCCCCGACCATGACAATTCCTAGGGAGAAACAAAGGTAGGATGTTCTGAAACACAGTAGAACCAAAAGAAACTGTGGAACTGGACTGAATGTCTAGCTTATAATATGGCACAAAGGTATGATGGCCCAACCAAGTAGCAGCAGCATAGATATCATCCATAGGTACTCTTAAAAAAAAGCTGTAGAAGTAGCTGAATGGACTGTAGGATTTCTTGAAAGAAACTTGCCTCTTAGAGAATATGCAAATAAAATGCAATCTGACAACTACTTGAATTATAACACTTTAAACACAAGTTAGCCCACTCTGGATTTTGAGAAGGAAACAAAAGTACAGTCGTGTACACTTACCATAAATGTAGATGTTCGAGTTTATTTACTGTTGCAGTCATCACTTTTGGGTTATCTGCTTGCAGTAGCCCTCAGTCGGCCTGATTAACAAAGTCTTGGGTCCTGCATTGGTTGCTGTCCCTTCTTCCATGACGCCAGGTCTTCAGGGGTATAAAACATGCAGCTGATGCCATTACATCAGTTTTTCTTGCCCCAGATGTCAGGTGCCCCTTTTATGGGAAGCAATTAAATCTATAAAAATACAAGGTTATACCTCCAACAAACAAGCAAATACACCAAAAAGATTTTGAAGATAGTAAAGTAGAGATATAACCAAAAAAGAAAAAGAAGGGGGCTGGAGGGAGGGTAACCAGGGCTGCAACAGTGAATACACTCTAACATCTACATTTATGGTAAGTGTACACAACTGTACTATGTTCTTCGTGTTTCACTATTGCAGTCATCACTTTTGGGTAGATTCCCAAAGCTAAGTATGGGAGGAGGAATTTAAATAGAATTAGGACCAGCTAATAGGCCCTGCAAGACTGCAGTGGCAAAGCCAGCTCTGGATTTAGAGAAAATTGGAAGATGGTAATGCTTGGTGAAAGTATGTACAGAGCTCCAGGTAGCAGCTTCTAGGATGTTCCTGGTAGGGACGCCTCTGAGAAAGGCTGTAGAGGTAGATGCAGCCCTGGTAGAGTGGGGGGTCTAAT
The DNA here is from genome assembly GCF_019279795.1 of Protopterus annectens. NCBI lineage: Eukaryota > Metazoa > Chordata > Ceratodontiformes > Protopteridae > Protopterus > Protopterus annectens. The sequence continues at coordinate 183,783,754 of NC_056735.1, forward strand.
CCCCTGTGGGATAGGTTTTCCATGGTGTTTGAAGCAAAAATGAATGCAATGGCCTATCAATTTGGAAATGGTTTGCTTTGAAATAGCCTTCCCCTCTGCCCCTGCAGCAAATGCCACCAGCAGTTGATCAGATTTCCTTTGAGGTTTAGTTCTGTCCAAGTAGAATCTAAGTTGTCTGTGCACGTCTAAGGAGTGCAGAATCCGTTCCCCTTTGTTCTGTGGATTAGGAAAGAAGGTTGGCAAATGTATGGACTGATTAAGGGCCACACTGGATACCACCTTGGGCATGAAGGAGGGATTGGTCCTGAGGGACACCCTGTCTGCATGAAAGATGAAGAAAGGCTCCGCTGCCATGAGGGCCTGTAATTCAGATACCCTTTTTGCCAAAGTGATTGCTAAAAGGAAAGCTGTTTTCCAAGAAAGGAATTTTAAGTCCGCAGTGGCAGCTGACTCGAAAGGAGGAAGAGTGAGCTTTTCCAATACAAAGTTGAGGTCCCAGGCTGGAGTTGGAGCTCTCCTGGGTGGTCACAGATTTTTGGCCCCACTGAGGAACTGCTTGAGCAGTGCATGAGAGAAGAGGAGTGGTTCTGTGTTATAATGAGCTGAGATGGCTGAGGCGTGAATTTTGATGGAGGAGAAAGACAGGCCCTTATGAAGCATCTCAGTTAAGTATTGTAAAATCTAAGGTAAATTGGGCACTGTTGTGCTCATCCCTTGAGATTGGTTCCAAGCACAGAATCTTTTCAATTTTTCAGCGTAAGATTTTCTGGTACTAGGCCTCCTTGTCTCTAAAATGATATCCATCACTGGTTTACTAAGGGATGGTAAAGGAGAAATTATGTAATTAGCCAGGCTGCTAGATTCAGTGTTTGAAGTTGAGGATGCAGAATTTGGTTCTCCTGCTGAGACAATAGAGTAGGAGTCTGAGGCAGGTGCCATGGGGCCCACAGTGACACACTGAGCAAGAGGGGGTACCAGTGTTGGAGTGGCCAGTCTGGTGCAATCAAAATTGTCCTTGGTTTGTCTTGTTTGATCTTTAGTAGTACTTTGGAGAGCAGAAGAGGAAAGGCATAAACTGATAGGTTTTTCCAGCTGAAGGACACAGCATCCACTTTCCAAGCTTGTTTGTGGGGAGTCCTTGTGCAGAATTTGTCCAACTGATAGTTTTGGGGGGAGGCAAACGGGTCTATATCTGGGCTCCCCCATTTGCTTGTCAACATGTTGAAAATCCTTGGTTCCAGTTTCCACTTGTGTGGGTCCATGAGGTTTCTGCTTAGTTCGTCTGCCAGTATATTTAGTTTTCCTGGCAGGAATTGAGCTTGTAAATGTACCTAATAGCTCAGGGCTGTGTTCCACAATGTCATAGCTAGTCTGGCAGTCTGCAGAGGAGGTAAGAATGTGTACCCCCCTGTTTGTTTATGTACCACATAACAGTGGTGTTGTCCGTCTTTATAATTAATTGTCCTGGAAGAATGTGGTCCTTGAAGGCTGTCAGAGCATTCTGTACAGCTAACATTTCTTTTTGATTGATATGCAGGTGCATTTGATTTGGGTTCCATTTGCCCTGAATGCACTTCCCTGCCAGGTGGGCCCCCCATGCATAGTCTGATGTGTCTGTTATTAAGGTTTGGGCGGCAGGGGGTAGCAGATAACTGGGCTTTTGTGGCCACTTGTTTGAAGTAGGTTGTCAAATGAATCCGTTTCTCTGGCGTGAGGAAAGCCATCTGGGAATTTGTATTCCAGCTTGCTCCCAGGAATATAATTTGTTGACAGGGTACCAGTTGTGATTTCTTTTCGTTTAAGGTGTTGTTGATGTTTTTCTTTCAGCTTTTCCCGGTTAGGAGTCGCCACAGCGGAACTCCGGTCCGCTAATGATTGGCAGTAGATTTTTTACGGGTGCCGAGGTGCCAGCTCAACGCCCAACCTTCAACGAAGGCACGTTCATTCTACGCATGTCTTTCTAACGCCACTCGACCGCAGGGAGGACATGCAAGCTCCACACAGAAGATGCTCCAGCCGAGAATCGAATGGGAGAACCTCTTGCTGTGAGGCAACAATGCTACCGCTGTACCACAGTGTCTCTTTTCGTACCCCAGACAAATCAGTACCCTTTGAACAAAGGCCAAATGATTCAAAAGTATGTCCTGGCTTTCTGCCTGAATTAGACAATCGTCCAGATATGGCTATATTTGAATATTTCTTTGCCTGCAGAATGCAATGACTGGAGCTAGGCACTTTGTGAATACCCTGAGTACAGTAGATAAGCCAAAGGGCAGTGCAGAGAACTGATAGTGCATGTAGCCTGCTTTGAAGCATAGGTATTTTCTGCAAGACTCCCTGATAGGGATGTGCAGGTATGCTTCTTTTAAGTCTACTGTTGGCAACCATGCATCTTTGCCTAGCATAGGAAGCAGCTGGTGAAGAGTCAGCATCTTGAATTTTGGAATCACCAGAAAGGTATTTAGAGTAGAAAGGTCCAGGATACGACGCCATGTATTGCCTTTTCTGGGTACCAGGAAAAGTCTCAGATAGAACCCTTGTCCCTTTTCCTGTTCTGGTACCATGCTTAAGAGAGAGTGCTTGATTTTGGGCCTCTGCCCAATGACTTGGGGGTAGATCTGGCCACCCGCTTGGTGTTGGTAAGGTGTGGAAGTGAAATCTGTATCCTTGGGACATTATATTTAAAACCCATTTGTCCTGGGTAATGAGTTCCCAGTTGTGGCCTGCAGAAAATCTTTCCACCTAAAGGAGCATTCAGTTGGGAAGTGCTTGGAAGATTTAGAAGCAAGTCATTGAGACTGTTTTCCACAGGGGGGAGTCTTACTACTCCCTGATTTGGGTGCGGAAACCCCCCACTGCTTAGTTTTGTGTGTCCCCTAGGACTGAAACCTGGGGTTTCTGCTATGTCTGGGTTTGACTTGAGAAGACCATGAGGAGGCTGGAAAGAACCAATTCTTAGAGGGCCAATGCCTATTAAATCTAGGAGGCTGAACTTGTAAGAAATCTTTTAACAGTTTGCATAGATTTAGCTTTATCTTCCATCTTTTTAAGAACTTCCTCAGCCTTGTTGCCAAACATGCAGTCCTGATTTAAGGGAGCATCCAACAATTTAGCTTTAACATGATCAGGTAAAGATTGCTCCTTAAGCCAAGCATGCCTTCTGAGCACAGAACCATTAACAGCAGCTCTGCAAGAGGCCTCTAAAGAATCAAATCCACATTTCAAATTATGTTTTCCAACCTGTTCTGCAGAATGCATTAAATCCTGTAATTCTTTACTTTCCGTACAGTCAGGAATCAACATCATTTTCTGTTTAAGCAATCCAATAACATGTTGTTGATAGTTTAACATATGAAACTGGCAGTTTAAAGCCCTAATGGCCAAGGTTGCAGAAGTGTAAACCTTCTTACCCCATCTATCCAGTGCCCTGGAGTCTCTATCAGAAGGGGTAGGATTTTTAGCAGTAGAAGCCTTAATGCCCTTGGGTCCCTGTGAAATCGTCTCTGGATCCGCAATAGGATTTTTAAAAAGGAACTTGTGTGAATCAGGAACCCTGTAATATCTGTCAGGTTTTCTGGGAGCAGGAGGCAAGGAATGAGGGGTCAAACTAGACTCCAAAAAAGCATCATCAACAATGTCTAGTACTGGAAGAATAGCTAAAAGCCTATGCTGAGGCAGGAGTAAGAAATCCCTAAGCCTCTTTTTTGAATCAGAAAAATCCTGGCTTTCCCAGTGGAAATTCTTCTTAGAGTATTTAAGGTTTCACCAAAAGAAAAATCCTCTGGAGGGGAAGCAGAGGGATTAGAGTCCTCTGCATCAGAATCCTCATAAACAGATAAGGGCAAATCCAGATCATCAGAAAAATCAGAATCCTGGTCAGAAGATTCATGAACAACTTCAGTCCTAGGCCTCTTAAAAGGGGGAGGCTGGCTTCCCCTGATTAGAGTTATAAGATCTTCAGCCATTCTTATCATTTGTTTTTTAGGCATAGAGGCCTGAGCATGCGGCCTGGCTGTCATTTTTTTAGGCATGGTTCAGGCCTAAAAGAAGAAGGAGGCGTCGGTTTAATATACAAGTTCATAGGCCTGAATACACCCTCAAAAGCCGGTGCCTGCACAGTGGCTCCAGACCCATCCAAGTTAGAGACATCCACAGGTTCCATAGTTGAAGCATCTCGTGGCATACTAGATGCAGAATGGGTCTCAGTAGAGGCCTGCGAATCAGAAGTAGCGGTTATCAGGGGCGGCAAAAGCGCCTCACTGAGTACCGGCAAACTGGCGACTGGCTTAGGAGAAGCGTCGTCGGCAGTTCTGGACCTCGGTGGCCTGTCCCTGTCTTTATCCTTGTTTTTTTTCAGAATCCCGGTAGCCGGATGGCTAACCGACGACATTACTGGATAATTAAACTGAGAACCGAAATATTTTGAGGCGAAAATATACTGACGATGAATAGTGCGCTGATTAAATAAAGCACAAAACCAACAGCATGTTACGCTGTGGTCAGGGCCTAGGCAAGGAATACAGTACGAATGAAAATCTTTATGAGGTATTTGCTTTCCACAAGTAATGCAATTATTAACTTTTACTGACATCAGAAGGAGCAAGAAAAAGTTTCCCCAACGGGGTACTTAGCTTTAGTTGAAGACTTCGGTTCTGAAACTTGAAAATGAAAATTTCAGGAGTCGGCCGATAGGGCACTTGTGAACTGTTTCTGCTTCGGGCACCGCACGGCAAGAAAGACTGATGCAATGGCATCGGCTGCATGTTTTATACCCCTGCCGACCTGACGTCATGGAAGAAGGGACAGCAACTGATGCAGGACCCAAGACTTTAATCAGGCCGACTGAGGGCTACTGCAAGCAGATAACCCAAAAGTGATGACTGCAATAGTGAAACACGAAAAACATCTGGCTAGATTTTCTGAAGGATTTGGTACTGTCAAGACAAAACCATAGTTGCCTACGCATGTCCAAACAATACAGAAGGTATTCGCCTTTGCTGGAAAAATTAGGAAAGAACACAGGAAGATGAAGTGAACTCTGGAGCTTATTCACTGGAGCTACCTTATGTAAAAAGAAGGATTTGTATGAAGAGATACTCTGTCCTTATGAAAAAACAAATAAGATGGAGAAGAATCAAGTGCTTGCAATTCTGAAAGCCTTTTGGCCAAAGTAATCACCACCAAAAATATTTTCAAGGACAAAAGGTTCAGATCTGACGAGGCTGCAGATTCAAAGGGGCGACCGGTCAAGACCTGAAGAACAAAGGGCATACCCCAGGAAGGCACCAGATCCCACACTGGAGGATGAAGAAGAAAGGCACCTTTCAAACAGGCCTTGGAAATCTTAAAAGAAGCAAAAGATGTATTATTATTATTATCTCTGCCAATGTGAAAATCTGAAATAGCAGCTAACTGAACCTTAGCAGTAGAAAAGCTGGAGCCTGAATTAAACCTCAGCTACAAAATCCAAAACTGATTCCAAGGGGGCTGAGAATGGATCAAGTCCTTGAGCCTCCACTTATAAAACAAATCTCTTCCATTTACTGGTGTACACTTTCCTAGTGGATTCTTTCTCAGATACATGAATCACCGTCTTTGAAAGCTTGGTATTCCTGGCCATCAATGGAACTGGAGGAACCATGCAGTCAACTTGAGGGGCTAAAGAGTGGGTGGATCCAGCCCAGCTGGATGATAGATAAGACCTGGAATGGGATCCAACACCCATGGGGGATGTTACAGAAGATGCCATAGGAAGGAAACCACACCTGGTGAGGCCAAAAGGGGGTGATGAGGATCCCAAAAGGGCTGCTTTCAGAACAAACATCACTATGAGGGGAACTGGGGGATAAGCGTAAAGGAGACCTGAAGGCCAAGCTAACATTTGAGTGCCTGTCCTGGAGGGGGAACAAGGACATAACAGCTGTCACATTTAGTGATGGACAGGTACTCAAACAGGTCACAACACGGAGTAACACAGGAAAATCTGAGCTGCCACTGCTGGATTTAGGGACCACTCACTGGGCAAGAGAATGTTCCCGCTGAGACTGTCAACCAGATTTTTGGACTTCCCCAGGATATGCATTGCCACTAGAAACCATTGACAGCAGACTGCCCACTGCCAGACCCTCATGGCCTATTAACAAATACGGTAAAGTAGTACTAATGGAGATTGCAACCACCACTGAATCTACTCGTAACACATTCTCATCAGCCATATCAGGAAACCCAAAGGATGGGTAGAGAGTGACCACTGTATGGCCACTGTCCATTGCTGAGCCCGCATACCTGGGCAGAACTAACCCTATCAATGCTGCCATATGGTACAAAAGCTTTATAACTGCATGAGTTTGAGGCTTGGTAATTGCAAGGACTGACAAGGCCTGAGCTTGAAAACTCAGAACCATGGAGAATGACAGCCTCTCAATCTGATGGACTGTGTCTAAATGACAACTTGTACCGGCTGAAGGCTTGATTTGGGGTAATTGACTGTGATGCCTAATTTTTCACATAGGAGTCCCTGGTCAATATTAACAAAGCCTTCATTGGAGCAGTGAGGAGCCAGTTGTCCAGGTATGGAAAAACCTGAAACCCCTGCAGTCACAGCCAGGATGCAACTACCATTGTGCACTTGGTAAACACCCAGAGGGTGCTGTGGTGAGACCAATGATGGCAGGGCCCTGAATTTAAAATGACTGGGCACCAGCCGGAAGTGAAGGAACCTTCGGGAACACTGATCTATCTTTATGTCCTTGAGGTCTATTCGGCAGATCTAATTGTCCTTCCTCAGAAGAGGCAATATGGAATGCACTGTGACCATCCAGAACTTGGTCTTTCTGATGAGCTAATTCAGCTTGGTTAGGTCTAACATAGGTCTGAGATCCTAAGACTCTGGAATAGACCCTGAATCCTTTCTTTTCTGATGGGACCTCTTGGATGATTCAGTTTGCCAGCAACTTGCAGATCTCTGCTACACTGGGAAGTTTTTATGGGGTGGGACATCAGGGATATGCTTTGGAAGACCTTTAGGAAATTCTATAAAGGGGGTAACATATCCTCGAAATATCACTCTTCCCCACCCAGGCATCTGAGGTGATGATCTCCTAAGCTTTGGGGTGGACAGCTAGATGACCCTTGACTGCCTCCTGAGGTAGGCAGTCGAGAAACCCTTCAGGATTGCTGAAAGGGCCTGCCAGAAAGAGCACTGTGGAAACCCAGATTCTGGGGGAGCATCCTGGGAAGAAAACTGTGGCTTCCTGAAGAAAAGACACTCACCACCTTTCTGATTCCTACAGAAGGATCACTGGGGAGGAGGGGTAGAAAAGCAAAGTCCAACAGTGGACAGTGTCTTACCATCTTGTTTACTCCATGTCAATGTGTCCTTAACCTTGGGTCCAAACAAGGAGGACCTGCCAAAAGGGGCATTAATAAAGATCGCTTTGAAGCAGTCTGCAAAGTTGCAAAACTGCATCCAGGCATGGTGCCTTAATGCAATTCTGGAGCTTGTAGCTCTGGATGCTTCATCAGCTGCATTTGAAATGAGTCTCATCAAAACATTGGTGATGGAAGTCAGGGTGGACAAAAGAGTCTTCAGCTTCTGCTGAGTATCCCGAGACTGCTGTATCCTGAGGGTACTTGACACTTCAGAGATCAGATCTTTCTGAAGTCTCATCATATGAGATAAGCAATTCAGAGCCCTCAAAGAAATGGTGGATGAGGCATAGGACTACTTCCTTAACTGATCCAGTGCCTAAGGCTTCTTATTCGGGGGTGGATCAAGAAGCTCTCTTCAGAAATCTCCTTTCTGGTTGCTGCCACCGCAATGATGGCATCAACAGCCAGTCGCTTTCTCCAATGAGGCCTGTCCTTGGGGGTGCAAGAACTTTGCCCAGTTTCCAAGGTATTGGTTTTACTGTGTCTGGCTCCTTCATGCCCTCTAAAACACCAATTCTATAAGGGCATCCAGAGGAGGTACCACCCAAGGCATGGATGAGCCTAACCCAGAGTACACCAGAAGACTGACTCCTCCAGAGAGGGTGCATCAGTAGTACACCCCCCTCATGCGGGTGAAACAGCTCCAACAAATCATTAAAAGAGGATTCAGCACACGGAGACTTTGGGGAACCCTCTCCTTTCTTGATGCCAATATCCTCAGTAAGGGATTCTTCAAGAGAATCCAAGTGCTTCTTCTTGCACTTCTTTCCCAAAGTCCCCTGCTCCAACAAAGCGGGAGAAGGGGAAGAATGGGGTAACCCCCCTAGGGGGCAGACTGGAGGCCTGTTGATGCAGGTTGTCTGGGAGCACCCTGATGACTGGTCAGTGGCACAGAAGGAAAATGGAAGGGGGTGCTGGCTGGAGATATCCGACCCTTCTCTCTGACCGAGAGCATCCTCATTACAACTTCAAAGGCTGAAGCTGAAGTGGGCCTTTCAGATCCAAGGGTCCAGGAGAAAGAAGGCCTTGAAGATAACCCTGAACATGAAAAGGCACTGTGCCCCAACCCCATGTTGAGACTGGAGCCAAGCTATCTAAGACAGAGGCTCCGAGGAGGAGTGATGAAACAGAGACCAATACCACTGAACCAGACCTCAAAACTCCAGTCTTAACACCATGGCTTCAAGGCGCTATCAACCCCAAACTCGTCGGGTTCAACTCTATCAAAGAACATGATCTGAAGAACACCAGGCTTCCAGATCCAACCCAGAGGGTGGAAAATCCACAGGCCCTGAAGACCACGGATCCAAAGGGGCCAATGGAGGAAATCCAAAAGATGGAACCAAGGGTCCCTGGGTCTGTGCCTGATCCAAGGAAATGAGGCCTAACTGCATCTGTGCCTGCAAAAAAGACTACATCAGCTGCTCCAGTTCTGACTCCTTCATACTGCTCACTGACTTGAATGACTGGACAGATGAAGCCACAGAGTACAGCTTCGAGGGTCGGTGTGAAGTTAACCTTGCTTGTCAGATCCAAGGCAGAGTGGCTTGGAACCAAAGTAGAGAAGGGGAGGACTCCAGTGAGTGAAAAGGAATACCAGAGAAATAGGAGGAAGCAACCCTTCCCAAAGGTGCCCCATTAACAGAAATGGGCTGAGAATACTCAGAACTGGTAAGGTTTTCTTTGAAGTTTTTGGTGATTAGCTTGGAGAGGTCAGAGCTGAAGGCAATACTGTGGAACCCAGGGAGGCCAAAAGCCAAGGGACCTTCAGACCCACAGAACCCAAGGTAGCCATCCCCGAGGTGGAAGCAGAGGATGACCTCTTGTGCTTTGATGGGAGCACCTGGAGTATTGCACCAGATGCTTCTTAGACCTTGTCTTGGGATCTGGGGGAGAATCCTTAAGACTAATAGAAGAACAAGAAGGCAAAAGGCCCTCGAGAACAAGCTTAGTTTTGCACTCATTAAAAGTCTAAAATCTGAGGCTCTCGCAAATAGAGAACCCAGAGTATAAGTGCTCTGCACCCAAGCAATATACACACTTACGATGAGCGCCTTGAGAGGGCAGTTTGTACCCACAAGAGATGCATTTCTTAAACACCTTGTCCATGTCCCCAAAAACAAACACACACACACACACACACTAACTAAACTCTAGCACTGAGGAAAAAGAGTAGCAAAACACAAGCCTCTTAGCTTCCCTTAAGGACTCCTCTCGAACCTCTTGTAAGAACAAATCCAAAAACAAACGACACAGAGTCCACACTGGCCGTAAGCTTTTATTATAAAATGTAAGTGCTCCTCTGCACACATGAGAACAGGGACTTTTCCCTGCAGGCACTGCAAATCATGTTCAAATGAGAATGGTCTAAATTATTTCATACATACTGTTACAAACGAAAAATACACATTTTAGTTTTATACAGATTGCCATACAGAGAATGTGGTTTACATGGTATGCTGCAAGTCATGTCTGAGTTTGTATGGTGGAAAAAACTAATTGTAAGTTAAAAACAAGGATATTGCACCATTTGTCATCCATTAGACAGAAGGATAAACATAATGCATTGTACCAGCATGTTTCTAGCTTTCCAGATCATACTTTTGCTTTGATGGTTTTGCATGTTGCACAGATGAAAAAAAAGGGGGGGGGGGCACATTGTCAATGATACAGAATATGCAGAGTTAAGATGGATCATACAGTTGGCTGCTGACAACCCACCTTGGTTAAATAGCTCTGTACCTTTAAAACCAGACTTAAAGAAAAGGTGAGCCAAGTATAGAAAGTAATTGGTTGTTTTCAGAAATGTTTTAATATTTAAAGACTGTCATGGTTATGTGAAGTTTGTCTGATGAAGGCTTTTTTTTAACTTGAAAGCGCTTACGTTTTATAATAAAAGATTACAGCTAGTTTGGACTCTGTGTCGTTTTTTTTTTTGGATTTGAAGAAAAAGAGTGGGAAGTGAGAGAAGAAAACTATTACATACAACTTACCTATAAAAAAGATACAGAAATCTAGCACTATAAAGTGGGTAAGAGAAAGGGAAATCTCACCACTCCTAGTAGTGAATTTGGAGAAACCCCCCAAAAAGGCATGGAACCAAGCTACAGACCATGAACGGCAGCAATCTAGATTCAGGGAGTTATGGGTAAGGGAAGCAATGCCAAGTCGCACTGAAAGGCTTTAGAATCAGCTGCTGTCAGATACGAGTTATTTCTCAAGTCCCACAGACTGAATACAGTCACAGAAGACATCAGAGCCAAAGTTAATAAACAGACAATTCGACAGTTATTCATTCTAAACACAAGTAATGAAATTAATACACATGCACATTTTGTGTGATTATTTAGGAAAAGGCTACATTTTATTACTCAGTTATTACAAAGAAAAGCACCAAACCCAAGTTAGTTTTGCTCATTGTGGCAGCCCCTTTTGAACTCAGTGCAGCGAACACTGTGGCCATCGCCATATATTGGCAATCAGTGATCATAAAATATTTTTTCCTGAGGCAGTACTCCTGCAAAGAGAGTGCAAAATCCATACTAAAAGAAGTGGTAATGCTCTTATCTAGGCTAGGTCTTCCCTACGAAATTGTTACTGACCAAGGCACACCACTTATGTCCAGAATGATGCAGGAGTATTGCCAGTGCTTTAAAGTGAAATGGCTAAAGACATCCGAATACCACCCTGAAACAAAAGGAATAACTGAACACTTTAATAAAAGTTTAAAGTTTGTGTTATGCAGGGCTACAAAGGTAAATGGGACCAACTGCTGCCATATCTATCTATATGTGTGTGTGTGTGTGTGTGTGTGTGTGTGTGTGTGTGTGTGTATTATATATATATATATATATATATATATATATATATATTTAATTTATTTATTTTAATGATATGTACCCTAAGCCACAACTGGAGTCATCATCATTCATTCCATTTGAGATGCTGCATGACAGACATCTGCTGAGAGAAGATATTTAAACAGTTGGTTCCAGTTTCCTGCATCCACTTCTGTACCCTTCCATAACACAGATTTTAAAGTTTTCATTAATGAGGTCAACTAGTCTATTTACTTGCGAGTGATGTACAGATGCCTCTAGCTCTTTTACTTCCCACTATGGCATAGTTCATGCATTAGTCTAAAGAGGAAGGGGTGCTCAGGGGCTTCCTATCCTAGCAGAAACCAGTACTAGTTATTTTGCTATGGCCTTTGAATTGGTTGCTCATTGGGATAATAAAAAATTACTTGGATATACAAGTGACCCCTAGTCAATTTTCAAGTGGATTCTCTGTCCCCTTTGCTACACATTATATGGAACATCCACAATAGATAAGTATATTAAAGGGTTCTTAAACCTTGGGTTGGGTGCTATCCTTTGATATTCTAGACGAGCTACACAAACAATTCTCTGTCATTAATAGTACAAAGCCAGTAGAATCTAGCTAAAGTCAAAGCATTTGCTTCATCCATTTTTAAATGATCACATAATTGAGGCTATTTGCTAACTTTATTACAGATGCTCTAAAAGGCACTGCAACTAATAACTGTACCTGTACTCAGTCTTAGCTTAGTCTCTACAGTATGTCTTTTCTTAACTCCAAACATAGAATCGCCAGCAGATTTGCTGTATCTTTTGGCTGGCGGAATCGCTCTTATCATTTGGTTCTCCATCTTCTCTTGCTATATTTTTCTTTCTCTACTTAGTGTGCCATCTTCCCACTGAGCCTTCTTGAAACTGACATGGCTTATCAGGAAGACCACCAAATTAGCATTATTTTCATCAGTATTCAGACATCATGACCTTTCTATAAATACAAATATAGGCTTTCCACATTACAAGAGATAGCATAGTTAATTTCCAAGCTCCCCCAAACACAGAAAACATAGAAGCCTATGCAGGGGCATACACAAAAGCCCTGTATGACCATATAAACAATTACATAGAAACAGTATTATCAGACTGAAATAAACCTAGGACAAACCGCAAACACAAGCCACCGTGCCGAACTCCTGGTATATATTGTACAATAAAAGGAAGAAAATCCTACCTAGAAGCAAAACAGGATGTGCACAACAGAGTACAAACTCCCTCATTAGTCTAAACAAGAAAACCAGGGGACTAGTCAGGTCTGCAGAAGTGAATTTTGAGGCAACATAGCCTTCTAAGCTAAGGAAAATCATAAGTCAATTTTCAGTTATGTCTGCAATCCTAAGGACAATATTCAACAATGTGTGGAGTTAGTTGTAGACAGCATCACCAATACCCAGCCAAAAGATACAGCAAATCTGCTGGCCAATAATTTCAGCTCAAATTTCACCACTCATCACCTCCAGTTACCCCCCCAAGAAATGCCCTCCACTTTTCCTCTACTAATCATCAAAAAGAATGGGTTGCCACTGCGCTTTCTAAAGCTAAAAACACAGCTTTGATAGGTCCAGCCAATATCCCAGGATGACTGTTAAATAACTTGAAAAAGGACCTAGCAGACCCATTACGATCGGTGTTTAACCACAGCCTCTAGACTGGCTTTGTCATTGTGGAGTAAAGGACAGCAACAGTCATCCCGATGCATAAAGGGAGTCCATAGCAATGAATCGCTGCACATTCAGATTTATTTTTGTCAATAAATCCTTTTTACTGGTGCTCTTCTAGGACATTGTCTACTTCAATTGAACACTTTTGCTCTGATTTTCACTCTGCAATGCATGGAGTTTGGTTTCCCACTTACTGTTGTATGCACGCTAGCTGGATGTTTTTGGTTTTGTCTCAGAGATTACCCCTTCTCTGGAACAGGCTTCCTATTCATGTAAATTAGAGTCCTTCCCTGACCCCCTTCAAATGCAGTTTGGATAAATAGATGTGGAACTGTAAATTCACTCCTGGGGTGTGACACCCATGTCCCTTACGGACAAAGACAGTCTGTAAAATACTCAAAAGTCATAGCCACAAATGTAAGACATTCTCTAGCCCTTAGGGATCGAAAATCAAATTGAAAAACCTAAATGTATGCCATTATTTAGTGTCTTCAATCCTCAGTAATTTTTCTAAAAAAACAGACTTTATGAAAAACTGATTCAATATACAAGACAAAAATCCGGACATTTATTTGGTTGGATTGAAGACACTAAATGATCCTACCTTCTCTGCTCTCCCTGTTCCATGGAGCCAAAATTCTAACCAATTTACAGACATCCACAAAAAACAAGCTTGAAAGCTGCTATAACAAAATTGCCAAGTTTGATACTAGTTCACCCTCCTTTACCCAACACTGTGCAGCTCTGCATATACTTAGCTGACTAGAACCCCATTCCACCTTTCCTACATTCAGGTTATAGCAGTACATAACTTTGTGCAGAAACCATTAGCTTGCACCTCTCTTACCCCTTTAATCAACATATATTTTCATAGACAAACTCTCAGATCAGAAGATATACAACTCCTCACCATATACAAACCAAATAAATCCTCTGAACAAATCCTATACTCAAACTCAGTAGAAAATAAATGGAACTCCCTTCTTTTAACCACCACAACTATCTCTAACCTACTCTCATTTAAATTATCTTTCAAGGAAAACTTAAAATCACTAACTAGCTCCTGTGCCAAGCCTGGCTGAACTTACTCACTATACTTCACTCACCCCCTTAGGTCTTTTCTGCACCTCATAACTCTTTCCAACCTCTTATCCCACTCCTTTTCTCCTTCAAGTGTCTTTCTAATTCCTCCACTACTTTACCATATACACACTCTCTCTGCAGACCCTTCCTTTACGTCTTCCCCCTACCCCACATCTCTCCAGTGTTTCTCTTCCTATAACTCCACTCAGTGCTTAAGCTACCTGAAGACACCCCATCTTGCATACTTCTTGTAATCTACTTTTCTCTCCAGCTTTATTTCCTTCTATACTCTAATATGAACACCCTCTCTCATACCGACTCATCACTCAATCTCCCCTGACTGTCTCAAATCATGTAATGTCTAACATCGCTTTTAAATAGCTTATTAGAATTGCCTTAGCTTTCATTAATCACATACTAATTCAATCTATGAAACAAATAATATGACTTTAGAGTGTACCTCACATATTTTATTTTATATAATTGTTTGCATTACACTCTGCTATGAAATATATGTCTATGTTTTTCTCACTACAATGTTTTTCATTCCTATGTTTTGTGGCGTTTCATAATAGTTTGCGATTTAAAATATTTGTATATGATTTTTCTCACTACAATGTTGTGACTGCTGTAATTGCGGGCACTTTTTGGACCAGTCGGACTTTCCCAGTAAACAAATGTCAAATAAATGAAATAAATAAATTTAGCAAGCACAGTCAGAAAGGCAGTGTAATTCAGTCCTTTACATTTACACCCACCTTCAGTGCCTCTCAACTCTCCAGTTTTTTCAGAATGTCCAAATTTTTGCCTCATATTTTGGATCTGTTCCTCGTAAAGTCTGTGATTTTTGGAGAAATTACTGAGGATTGAAGACACTAAATAATGGCATACATTTAGGTTTCAGCCTTAATATCCTTCTGAAAATCAGGCAGGCATACATCCTGTTATTCTAGTAACTTTCTAAGTTTAGAACGGGAAGTCAAGGACATGTTACCAATGGACAGCAGGCAGAAACAAATCTTTTATTCTGTCACTGTCATTTGTGCTGGCAGATTGTAATGCCTAGCCTGAGACCTGACCTTAACAACTTTACAATTGGGTGTTTAACATTTGTTAAGCTTTGGTCTTACACAAGTCTAGCTGTTAACTGATTAGACATTTTCCAAATATTGAAGCATAATCAATGCAATCTATGCACTGCAAAAGCAATTAAGCACATGCAATTTTTAGCAGCACAAACCTGCTGAAAGTCCACATTGCAGATCCTGAACTATGGGTACAGTTTAACACTTTTTTTCTAGAAACATATGCAATACCATCCACAACCAACTTAAGTTACACTGGAGAGACTGAGAGTTGGCAGTGGTATAATAAAACACTATCACCTACTTAGTGCCAATCAAATATTACACATATACTGACCATTGCTAATAACAACTTATAAGTTCATAGGTGTTTACTAGCCTAACAACCACAAGGGCATTTTTAAGCCTAGCCATGCATCCCAAATCTCTGACAAGTTCTGATACCCTTGATAAGTATAAGCATGGGCCTGGGAGATGAACCATTTACAGGTTACCTGTGTCCATTAGAGTCATAGGTGCCCAACCAGAGACGAATTTCTGGTTTCCCATCTAATTGTTCAAGTCGCACTTGAATTGAGTTTGGGAGGAACTCTGCTTCACATGGATGGGGAACCAGTTTCATAGATGGGGTATCCTCTGGGATACATACTTCTCTCTCCAGCAGGTCCTATCTATATCACAGGCAAGGTCTGTCTTTAGAACAGGTAATTTCGGTTTGTTTTGTGGACATGCAAGAGGTCCATCAGAGTGGGATCTGACAATGCCCTGTATGCCAGGCATAGATTCCCCTCAAAAGCCTGTAGGAGACAGAATACAGGGATAGGCCCTTGAGCTGGTTTGCATAGGACATTTTACTTACGCCCTGCATTCTTTTAGTGAGGAACTTCTATGGACGTTCCAGTTGTCGGACATGCCTGGTTAGGTACATACTAACGGCAGCACTGTACTCAATGATAAGTCTGCTGAATGCCGAATACTTTCTAAAACAGAAAAAAATCTCGTTCGACACTGGAGAAAGGTCCCAAACATGTCACACGTAGTAAAACACAATTTTATTCTTCTAGAGTAATTGCCTATGTCTCGACAAAGATTTCATTAAACTCTTTCTCTAAAACTAACATTCAGCATTAAATTCTTAAAAAAAAACAAATATGTGACATCATGAAAAAATAACAAATGTAAAAAGGCCAATTAAAACACAATTAAAAAAAGTTACAATTACTTTAACAATTTCAAGTCCCACCCTAATGAAAAAATAACAGACTTCGTTACTATACACGTCTTTTATTTCTCAATATTTGTTTTTTTAAATACATTTAAAATTTATATGTTCGTTCAAACCACCCAGCTTAAGTGCATTAAGTTTTCTTTGTCATTCATATTCTTTAGCATCCAGTGCATTTTTTTGCATCGCCTTTTCTTAAATCTGATTCTGCTGCAACAATTAAAATATAAATGTTTTAAAATTCTTACGTATTAAAGTGTGCTTGTAATGAGTATTATTTTATCTCCATTTTATGGCATGACAGTGTTCATACATTCTTGCATTTATCTTTGTAGCTGTTCTACCAATGTAAAAATCTCTGACATTAAAAGCACTCTGCCACATATACTATGTTGTTCATAGTACAATTACAATATTCTAGAGCTGCATAACCTATATTCATTGCAGTGGTTGTAAGAAAAAGTGACTTTATAGAACCACAACTATCTTTGCTCTGATTCCCCTCAAACATTTCTTTCAGTTTCCAACTTTTTTATTAATAAAAACAGGGGCATTCCCTACCACTTCATTAACCAAAGTGGCTATGCCTCAAATCTATCAATTATTATTGATAATACTTTTATTTCTGGGTTATCACAGGTGTAATGTTGCACAGTACCCATGGTGTATTTGTTATCCCCTTTACCTTCCTTATTTTCTACTACAAATGTAGTACCTATATCTTCCACAAAAGGTCTACATTCTTTGTTCATTCTTTTTTATAAAATCTCATCCTTACATACCTATATCTTCCATAAAAGGTCTACATTCTTTGTTCGTTCTTTTTTCCAAAATCTCATCCTTACATTTTTTTTTTATAAGCTTAAGGGATAACCCCTCTCTAAAAACTTTGCAACTAAAAAATCTAATTAATTAAAAAAAAATCAGTCTCAGTGAAATAGAAAGCAGTGGGGGTACAGCGGTAGCATTGCTGCCTCACAGCAAGAGGTTCTCCTGTTCGATTCTTGGCCGGAGTGCCTTCTGTGTGGAGTCTGCATGTCCTCCCCGTAGTCAAGTGGGCTCCGAAAGACATGCGTGAATGGGCATGCCTTTGAAGGTTGGGCGTTGGACTGGCAACTTGGCACCATAAAAATCTACTGCCAATCACTAGCGGACCGGAGTTCCACTGTGGTGACTCCTAACCGGGAAAAGCCGAAAAGACCAACAAACAAAGTCTCGGTGGAATACAGCTTACTGGTTCTAACAATTTGCCCCTTAATAATGCCTTTTAAATATGTAAAATGTATACTCTGAAACTGCAGTTATCGATTACTTGCTATTTCCTTTCCAGATAGCAAAGTAATATACTTCTCATTTTCTAAGTTCTTCTATAATTTGATGTCTTATAAGACAAACACTACATTTACTTGCAGTAAAAGCAAACTTTAAAAATTTTGTACTGTTATGATATTCTTGAAATATTAAAAAGTACCTCATCTCCCCTGACCATACAAAAAGTACATCAATAAATATTTTTTTTTGCAAAGGATATCAAAATAATATCATAAATATTGGCATAACTGGGAGCCATGGCTGACCCTCATTGCACTTATTCTTAGTAAGTTTTCTAAAACAAAAAATAACTATATTTTAACACCAACTCCAAACAAGAAGTGATAAAATCAATTAGCTTTAAATTGGCTGTATTCTATTAAACATTCTTTGAACTGTTCTAAACCTAGGTCGGTGGGAATGACAGTATAAAGGCTACAAATATCCGCTGTTGCCAACCAATCATTCATGTAAAAAATAATACCTTTAAATTTCCAAATACAATCCCCAGAATCAAAAATCAAAGACTTAATCTCTTACCAGTGGCTTCAAGTTATGTTCCACAAATAATGCTAAAGGCTTCATTTTTTAAGTAGCTGCTGACACCATATATCTCAACGGGGGGATTTTGACTATCCTTACGAGGTTTCTTTCAAAAAGTCCCTCAGTGTTTTACCACTGATACCAGCTTCAAAATTCAAGGATAAGAAATCATCGATTAGTCCACAGCCCCTATGGATATCATCCAAAACAATTAACAATTCCTCACTTAGCAATTCAAGCATCCTTTTTTCATAAAAGTCATTGTCCATAATGACAATATCTCACCCTTGTCTGTTTTCATTACCCTAATTGCACTGTCATGGTGTTACTGAAAATGCATTGGAAGTTAATAAGAATGGCAGACAGAAGTGAATACAGTTAAGCTGGGTGGGGTTTGAATGAGCACATACATTTTAAACGTATTTTAAAAAAGCAAAGAAATTACTTTTTAGAGTAATTAAGTCTGTTATTTATTTATTTTTTTCATTTGGATTGCACTTGAAATGGTCAAAGTAATTATACTCTTTTTTTTTTTTTAACTGGTCACTATATATCATGATGTCACATAGTTTTTGAAGTACTTAATGCTGAATGCTGGTTTTATCACCAGAATCTGACAAAGTCTTTATGGAGACAAAAGCAATTACATTGGAAGAATAAACCTGCATCTTGTCACATGTGACATGTTTGAGACCTTTCTTCAGTGTACAGCCTAATTTTTTTCTGTTATTTTAGTGTTTATTTTTTCGGCTGTTGTCCAGGACATTTTTTCTTTTAACCTTCTAAACATTAAATACATGAATGAACTCATTCATAGCAAAACATTTATTCATTTTGTTACTTAAAAACAAATACTTTTTTTGTACTTGTAGAAAATATACACCCATATTAAAAACATTTTTAAATATCTGTGTTGAAAAATGATTGCTGAAACTTGTTATGCAACCAGTTTATGACTTCAGATATTTATTTATAAGTACTTTATAATGTAATCCTAGATCCCTACTTATTGGTGAAATAATTTCCCTGATATGGAGTTTAGCTATGGAAAATACATTTACTTTGCTAAAGTCGAGTTATTTGTGCCTGACAGATTTAAGGATGTTGCATGACTTCCATTATACATCTGATAAAATGTTTAATGTGATACTTGGAATACAGCAGTATCTAAAGAATGTTTAGAAGAATGCAACTGAAATATTTCATGTTTTGTAACTGCCCTATTGCTAGACTGTTAAGGAAACATGCAATTTATTTCTCAGATATAACTGAATTCATTGAAAAAATATCCTACAACAATGATTTTTTAGTTATTTGAAATAAGATTCATAACTGGCATTATAACAATTATTGCGTTGATGGAAATAACAAGAAACACACTACTTCATTCGGTGTTTGTAAAAATACTGAAGATACCTGTACTTACTCAAGAAAAATATCTGTCTAGCACCTAAATAATGAAAGTAATTTACATTTTAATGACAGATTTAGAAATAGACTGTTGAGATAAATTTAATATTTGTAGAATATTAGTTGAGCTGATTTATGCATAAAAAAGTTCCATGTTCCTGCCAATGTCTTTTTTTCACCTTACTGGGAATATTAATACTCTGCATAATATTCAATAATGGTTTAATTTTATTAATATACAATACTACTTATTACACTGGTATGCTTCATAAACTCTGAAGCGAAAAACTAATAGAATGCAAATTAACATGCAATGTACACACATATATATATATATATATATATATATATAACCCAACCGTGGGGAGGACATGCAGACTCCACACAGAAGGCACTCCCAAGCCACGCCGAGAATCGAACGGGAGAACCTCTTGCTGTGAGGTAACAACTCTACCGCCGTACCACCGCGGTATATATATATATATATATATATATATATATTTATAGCAAATATACAAAAAACAAAGTTATTTAAGCATTTTGCTGCTTTTATATCAACATTTCTTAATCTCAGCCTAATTAAACGTCTGAAAATGTGCCCATTCATATGTGAAAAGCAAGAAGTCACAGAGCAACACATAGCAAGCTGTGGAGAACAGGTTAGAAAATAAGGAATCAGACATACTGTGGAACTTGATAATCATGTTTTGCATGCTACAGCTGTACATTGGTACTCATTATAGGTCAGTATTATACAGCATTTATGTTAACAAGCACAGACGCTATTGTCTTCATTTATGCTCATTTAATACAGTTATCACTGATGGAGACACTACTTTATTTCATTAACAAAGAATCAACTGTTCAAATTATGCTATGCATTCCTGCAGTCTTACTTCAGATAATGAAAGCAGAACCACTAGTTAAAAACAAGGCATCCTAAAATATAGGCTTTTAAAAAAAAGGATGCACACTATCTCCGTAGGGTCCAACAGCTTGTCATCAGAGTGAAAAATGTTTAATTTCTTTGTGCTACATAGATCATGCCTAACTACCAGCTACAACTGCTGCACTTATTTCATACCAATTTATAAACGTAATGTACCATGTACTCATTTTAAAAAGACATGGAAAAACACAATAAGCAGCCAACTACGGGAGGAGGTAGCAGAGGTTAGAAAAAGAGAAATCAGATATACTATACTAAAGAAAATGATAATCATGTTTTGCATGCTACAGCTATTGACATGTACACATTATAAGTCAGCCTTATTCAGCATTTATGTCCATAAGCAGTTTGGAAAGCACACTTACTCCAGCAAAGTGTTTGTGCCACCATTAAGGTGAAAATTATATAATCTCTCCCCTTCTCTTTCATAAAAAATCTACTTTATTTTCATCTAATGGTGTTCTGGCCAACTTAGCTATATAGGTAATGGATTTCATGTTTGGTGATAGATGTTATGAATATGTGGCCCAACACAAATGAGGGACTGAAAGTACAGTTGTGTAAATCAGTAGATGTTCCTCTTGTCACTGTTGCAATATTCTTTACAACAGGGAATCCCTATGCAAAGAGTAACCAGATGTCTGGCCAGTATATCAAAGCCTTTTGGTTGTAAAGGGTACTCCTCATGTCACACATATGCGCCCCATGCACGGTGTAAGGCATAAAGGTGACATCCGGACATACCATCCTTAGAACTAAAAAATCCCAGTAGGAACGACAGTCAAAGGATACAAATAAGTAAACAGATCCAGAAGGAAAAAGGACCAGGGGTAGGAGGGAGGGAGTGAATACTGCAACAGTGAACAGAAGGATATCTACTGTTATGGTAAGATTTTACACAACTGTACCATGTCCTTCCATATCACTGTTGCAGAATTCTTAACAACAGGGAGAACGAGAAAGCTCAGAAAGGTTATTGGGAGGAGAAAGAGCCAGCAAAGTCCTCTAAGAAGCCATGGAGAATTGCCCTGGCAAAGATAGCTCTGGCCACAGAAATCACATCCAACTTATGGTGCTTAGTAAAGGTATGCACAAAAGTCCAGGTTGCTGCCTCAAGAATAGAATTAGCATTCAAATCCTTGAAAAAAGCACCAGAAGAAGGCACAGCCCTAGTAGACTGAACCTTAACAGCAGAAGAAAGGTTCTTCCCATGAAAAGTGTAGCAAAAGTAAATGACTTTAGATATCCAAGAAGAAATGGTTTGCTTGGAAGCAGCCAAATTACTAGAAAATGGAAATCAAAAATGGAAACCAACTATACCAGAAATAGTGAATATAGTAACAGAGATAAAACAACTAGAAATGAGATCTTTAGAAAAGAGTAGGAACAAACTATATAGAAAAAATGGGAATTGTGGGAACAATACATACAAGAGAGGAATGAGGTTTAAAAGAAGACAGGATTTAAATATGTATAATGTTTGACTGGAAATGATTTGGTAGATTATTAGTGATTTATAATGTTTGCAACTGGGCGTGTGTCAGTATGGTTTGTGATGTAAAATGCCTGAAACTAGGAATGTGTCGGTGTAGATTGTTTTCATTTATATAAATGAATGGTTGCATATGTCATTACTGATGGTTTAATAAAAATGTTTCTTGTTTAAAAAAAAATAAGACCTAGGATGAAAACAAATAAAAAGCTGATCAGATTTACAAACATCTTTAGTCTTATCTAAATAATACCCGAGTTGTCTATGCATATCCAAGGTGTGCAAAACCTTCTCACTAGCAGACTACGGAGAAGGGAAAAAGGTTGGCAAATGAATATTTATTTTTTATTTTTACATTTGTTAACCTGGAAAGTCCAACTTGGAACAAATCAATTTTCAACAGAGGCCCGGGGAGAAATGCTCCAGATGCATGTCTTTGTAATGACTGAATATATTGATTAAGAGATAATTCATTAACTACCTTGGGCATAAAAGAAGGATTAGCATGAAAGGACACCCTGTCCTTATGGAAAACTAAAAAAAACGAGGAACAACCATAAGGGTTTGCAGCTCAGACACCCATCTGGCAGAAAGGGCCAAAAGAAGAACAGTCTTCCAAGTACAATGTTATAAGGAAGCTGAAGCAGCAGGCTCAGAAGCAGCCCAAGTCAATTTCTCTAAAGCAAAATTAAGATCTCAGGAATCAGGGGCAGGCTTCATTGAAGGTCTAATGTGAAGGATGGCTTTAAGTAACTCTTTGGCCTCAAATCTAGAGGCTAAAGAGGAAGTCAAAGGCAAACAAGAAGAGATAGCTGATATGTGGACAGTAACAGAAGACTAGGCCAACCCAGTAATGAGCAATTCACACAAGTAAGAGAGATCCAAAGGAGCATCCACAGTAAGTGGATCCAGGTTACGAGAAAGACACCAAACAGAAAAGCTCTTCCATATGGATTAGTAAGATTTCATAGTAGTGGGTTTCCTGGCCTCCTGCAGGACCTGAAGCAGGTCCTCAGAAAAAAGGTATTTGTAAGGGATCAAAACCCTATCACCCACAATGTCAGCTGACGTGTGGACAGGCTGAGATTGATGAGAAATCTCTTGTCTTGTGTGAGTAGGCCCAACCTATGAGGTAACTTATGATGATTCCCTTTGGCAATTTGCAGAAGAAGAGGGAGCCAATGCTGTCTGGGCCAAAAGAGAGTCATCAGCAAGATTTTGGAGCAACTTTTTTTTTTATCTTAAATAGGACTTTCGGAATAAGAGGAAGGGGGGGGGGGGAGACATAAAGAAACATTCCTTTCCAAGAAAAAGAGAGGTATCCACCTTCCAGGCAGTGGACATGGGACTCTGTCACAAAATAGAGGAAGTTGTCTGTTCAGTGGGGAGGCAAATAGTTATACTTGAGGAGTACCCCACTGGCGGACAATGTGCAGAGACACATTCCTGTGAAGCATCCACTCATGGGATAGTGTTATGTACCTGCTCAGAGAATCTGCCACTATATTCTGATCTGAGGGAATGTAAACTGCCTGTAGGGTCAGCTGACAATAGATAGCTAATTCTCAAACCTGAAGTGTTAACCAGCACAGGAGATAATACCTTGGTTACCCCTTGCTTGTTGACATACCAGATCATTGTGGTGTGGTTGTGAGAATCTTGAGAGGCCCTGGGCCACTAGGCCCTTTGGTCCTTCAGTAGTAACCAGCCATGGATCCCCTGTACATCCAAAGTGGCCATCTGCAAAGCCTCCATGGATGTGCATGGCATTAGGTTCATGATGGCCTCTAAAGCAGTTGTGGCAGAGGAATCCAAGAAAGAAACTGGATGCTCTTCAGGGCTTTCACCAGCCTCAAGAGAAACGTCTAGTGGAGTTGGTACAGCTGAAGAATCAGACTGAGCTTTCTTGGCCTTTTTCTTCATAAATGGCTAGCCCCTGGGCAGGGAAAATCTTTCCATGGTATCATTAGCCAATAATTTAAGTAATTGGTTCTCAAGATAAATTGCTAAGGAAGAAAGCTGACTCCAGAAGTCTTACGGACAAGGACTCTCAAATCTCACAAGATGTATGGTTGTCAACAGAACAAACACGGCCTGTGATGATCTTTATGGGGAATCTGTCACTTGCACTGGCATTTCCCCTTTCTGGAAGACATGAAACCAAACAACGACATTTCAAGGCAAACGTAAACTAAATAAAATAAAAAAAAACAATGGGGCACTTATGTGAAAGTTGTAGAACCAGAAGACTAATGGGTTTGCAGACCGATGATCGAAGATGGTGCTTGGACTGTCAGCAAAGAAGTTCTGAGGATGATACATCTAGACATCACCTTTATGCCCTACGTCGTGCATGGGGGCATACGTGTGACATAGTGCGTACCCTTTACAACTAAAAGGCATTGGTAGGGGATTCCCTATTGTAAAGAATAGGGAAACAGTGACATGGAAGGACATATTTTACTACACAATTCCTCTGATTTAACACCTCTGAAATGACCTTCCTGATCCCTTGAAAAACATCACAATATTACAGACCATAATATACCATTTTCTAATATCCTGTATCCTTTATTTTTTATCCATGTTTTCTTTGTTATAATAATCTCTCGCATCAGACCACAAACTGAAGGAGGCGAGATATCAATATTCATTAAAGATAAATACACCACCAGAATGGTTAAGCAGTACAAATCTCTGGAGATAATTCAAGTGCAATTAACTGTTGGAAGGACACCTATTCAAGTCAAGTCATTGCCAGCTAGAGGACTCCCTCCATGAATCAGGACACCCATTTTGCCTATTTGGATCTAACGGAGTCTATCAAGATACATCCGAACACCATGGTTTTGGGAGGCTTTAACTACCCATCCACTGACTGGGTAAATTACTAGTGCTCAAACTTACTTGCCCAAAGGTTGCTCTACTTCATTAACTCCAATTCCATGGACCAGCTGGTTGATACCCCAACAAGGAATTCCAACATCCTGGATCTGGTGCTTACCAATATGGGGGACCACTGTAGCACCTCCACTGTGAGGTCTTCCCTGGTTTGATCTAACCACAAATCAGTCTCATTCGAAGTAGCTATAACACCTCACCCCCCCCAGCAGCAACTAAACTAAAAAACCTCTCCAAAGCAGATTATAATCTCTTAACATCCCAGGCTGTGTCCTACATGGGCTCTAACAAGAATTAGCAACACCACTGGGTACTCTTTTCAATCATAGTCCAAGCACCAGCTTTGTCTCAGCTGAATAGAAAATGGTCACCATTGACACCGGGAACTATACACCTATTACCCTGACTAGCCTTATCTGCAGGGTAATGGAGCAAATCATCATGGACCTTATCAGCAAAGATATAGGTAACCTCCAAATACTTTACCCTACTCAGTTTGGGTTTGTCAAAGGGAGGTCATGCCTGTTAAACCTGGTGGACTTCTTTGAGACAGTCAACAAGGCTCTGGATGAGGGGAAATCTGTAAATACAGCCTACCTAGACTTAGCCAAGGGTTTTGACACTATCCCTACTCACGCATCATTGACAAACTCGCCCAGCTAGGAATCAACCCTTATATCATTAGATGGGTCACTAACTAGCTCACTGATAGAACCCATATAGTCAAAACAGTGGAATCCACCTCCAACAGCAGGCCAGTAACCAGTGGTGATCCACAAGGATCAGTCCTGGGACCTCTACTGTTTGGAATCTATTTATCGTAAGTAAGAGCAAAAACTAAAGGTCTGTGGCTGACAAAGTTTGCTGATGACTGCAAACTGGGAGCGGTCACAGAATCTCCAAACAATGTCAAAATCCTACAAGAGGGTCTTACACAAATGACTGGTGCCAAAGTCATGGCTTTAAACTCAATGCAAACAAATGCATCATCATCCCTTTTGGTAAGAGCAATGTTCCTGCTAACTACCACATCACATCAATATCAACATGCACTCACTGGTGACAGACCTGGACAAACAGGTTGACCGCAACCTTACCTTTGATCACCATGTCTCCTCAGTGGTAAGAAGGGCATTCTATATTGCTCATCTCATAAGTAAGAAGTTATAACCTCTATGTACTCTTCCCTCATCAGGCCAATATTTGAACACAATGCCCCTTTTGGTATGTACCTTTCCAAGCACCTGCAGCAATTGGAGAGATCACAAAGGTTACTCATAATGACACTTTAAGGTCTTGAGTATCTCTCCTATGTGGATCATCTGAAATCACTGTCATTTTATTCTGTTTCATACAGACTACTCAGAGCCGATCTCTGCCTTGCATATAAGGGAATCTCTGACCCTGCTTTATTGGAAATGCTGCATATCCACAGTACACCGGTTACTTGCTCTAAAGACCTTAACCTGGTATGTGGCATTAATAGAACCTGCTGGAGGGACAGATTTGTCTCCCAGAGGTTACCACACCTTTGGAACAGACTCCTGCTTCATGTCAAACACAGCACCTCATTGGCACTCTTCAAATGTAATCTTAACGATTGGATGGGTAAACATAAATTCACCCAGGGGTTCCACCTGTGTCCCTCTTGGACAGACGCAATAGGAGCTGACCATGGAAAAAAGGGTACAGCTTGCATAGGCTTGTAAGGACCCTAGGGCCATTAGCCTATTAACTTCCTATGATTACAACGCAGGGTCCTGGAGTTTGCTGTTCCTCTGTGGTACAAGCACTTTACCAATGCAGCCTCATCACACAACTGTTTCTCTTGAATGAAGCTCTTGTTCTTTTCTCACACACTAGTTTTTTTGGTAAAGAGCTTTGTGAGAAAATTAAGGTCTGGTTGCTTTCAGGAATTTGACCACTTCTTCTGTCCTATATGTAATTTACATTTGGTCGTATATTCAGTATGGTCTCTTGAATGTGTGAACCAAGTGGCGTTGTTACAAGGTTGAAAGGATTTACTCCAAACATGATGAATGAATATATAACTAAAAATATACTTTTTTTGTTATTTTTTTAAGGCGATCTTAAGTAAGGCTGACTACATTTGTAAGACTACCACTGCCAGAGGTTCAGTCATTCAAGAGTGTTTAGAAAACTCCAGAGATTATCTAAACAATCCTGTGCTGGTTTGTAATTGACTTTGCAGTTGCCTGAATTCTTCATTCACTTGCACCTGAAAATGGATTCCTTAAATGAGTAAGCCAGTACTGATTTGCAAAAGCACAAGTATTAATAGCAAATTTGGACTTAGTAATGATGATTGCATTGCACATTTGGCACAACTTGGAGAACTATTGTTGCATGTATTAATAAGTGGACTGATGCGATAAATAATATTAGGCAAAGACCAAACAGAACACATTTTGGAAAGGAAGTGCCTATTGTCAGTAAAGACCACAACATCTATTGAACAAGATACTACCTACGACTGACAGCTTTGGAATTCTGGATAAAAGAATTCAGCAATCTGAGATTTCACAGCATATAGACGAAAATGAAAAAGAAAGAAATAAGTTCATAACAAATAAGGAAGAAAAAGGCAATGATTAATGTCTATAAAGCAAAGAAAATGCAAGCTAAAAAGGACATTATTTTGTGGTGTAACACAGATTACAGGGAATGACAACAGCATTCTACCAGAATACCTTCAGTCTACAGGAAAAGGCATTATTTTTCCAAAACAGAAGGCATGGAAAGAGGCAAGGGACAGGTGAGAAGGAAGAAATCAAAACTGAATGTGGAAGGACTGAAGAACATTACTGTAAGAAAAAAAAGAGGGGAAGAAAGAAGATGATAACATGGCTCAAGCTGTGAATGTACAAAGCCAGCAGGATGAGAACTGTTTCCTTGCAAAAGTAGTAAGTAAAGAAAACAATGGGAATAATAAGGTTAGTGATGAAGACCATTCCTTTCTAACAACTGATAGAGCAGATATTACTGAATTAGAACTTGAATATTCCTCGGTTCTGATCAGAAAAGGTATTCTTGTAATTGGAGATTCAGTTATTAAAGGAACTGATACTTACATTTGCAGAGAAGATAATGAAAAAGAAGTTATGTACCTACCATAACGTTCCATGTTAGTTGTCTTCTTCTTGCCTTCTTTCTTGCTGGTTGGGCTCGGAGCCGATCCTCGGCTCCGGCTCGGCCATCTTCAATAGCTCGAGAGCTGTTTACTGGCTCAAAGCTACTCCATATCCCATGATGCCTGGTGCTAGCTACCCATATCTCATTTGATAAAGCTATTCCAGACATAATTAATGAAGAATTCTGCCCTAGTAGCCCCTTGGGCCTAGCTGTGAAGCTATCTAAGCAGAAAAAAGGACCCCCAGAGAAGGTTCAGCCAATGAAATCTAAAAAGGGGAGCTCCTCTCGATCCACTAGGATAGGGGGATGGAGGGTGGGATGCAAGAAAGGCTAGAAGAAGACAACTGACATGGAACGTTATGGTAGGTACATAACTTATTCATGTTAAGTTGTCTATCTCGCCTTCATTCTTGCTGGTTGGGACAACGTCCCTAGCACCTACTATCCTGGGTGGCTCATAGGAACAAACTCTTCAAAACAGTGGAACCAAAATCAGCTCTGTTTCTGGAGGTGATATCTAGTTTATAATGAGAGATGAAGGTATGTGGATTAGCCCACGTAACAGCTGCACAGATGGAGTCCATGGGCAACCTAGATTGGAAGGCCACCGAGGTGGCTAAAGCCCTAGTACAGTGGCCTTTTGGTTTGATAGCTAATTCTTTGCTTCTCAACTGGTAAATGAATGTAATAATGTGAGACAACCACCTAGACAAGGTTACTTTTGAGACTGGAAGGCCTTGTCTGCCTTCAGCATAGGAAAGGAAAAGTTGATCCGACTTCCTGATGTCCTTTGTCCTATGTAAATAAAAACGCAGTTGTCTGTGAACATCCAGCTGGTGCAATTTATATTCTGCCTTGTTGGTGTAATTAGGAAAAAACACAGGAAGGTCTATGGACTGATTTAAATTGTTTTGCAAACAGATCTTAGGAAGGAAGGAAGTATTGGTCCTTAGAGCGACCCTGTCATTATGAAAAACTAAATACGGAGGATGAATACATAGAACCTGAATCTCCGAAATACGTCTGGCAGAAGTAATGGTCACCAGAAAGAGAGCCTTCCAGGATAAAAACTTACTGGAGCAAGATGCTGCAGGTTCAAAAGGTGGCAAGATTAGGGAAGCTAGTACCAAATTTAGATCCCACGGAGGTGGGGGATCTCTCACTGGGGGCCTAAGCAGAGTGGTTCCTTGAGGAAGGCTTTACACAGCTTATGAGACCCAATGTGAAAATTCGAAATGGCTGCTAACTGAACCCTGATTGTAGCAGAAGCGGAACCAGAATAAAAAAGTTCCGCTAAAAATTCCAAAATCTTGTGGAGAGGGGCTGAAAAGGGGTCTATATTCTTAGCCTCTGCCCAGCAAGAAAAACGTTTCCACTTGCTAGCATAAGTTTTCCTAGTTGTGGATTTGTGTGATGAGATAATAATCTCACGCACAGAGGAGGAAATATTAGGAAGCCTGGCTAAGGTTGAAAGTGGAGCAACCAAGCTGTGAGCTGGAGTGTTCGAAGGGATCGATACAGCCTGCCCGAATGATGAATCAGAAGATCTGGAATAGGATCCAGAATCCAAGGCTGTTCGAGAAGGTAATGATGCAGGAATGGGAACCACATCTGTCGAGGCCAGTAAGGGGCAATGAGGATCATTCTGCAACCCAACGCAGTTGCTCTCTGTATCAGTTTGGGTATTAGGGGAAACGGAGGGAAAGCGTAAAGAAGTCCCTGAAGCCAAACGTAGACTAGAGCGTCTCTGGGGGAGTGGCCTGGAAGTGGAAGAAGGGAGAAGAAATTGCTGCACTTGCTGTTGAGGGGTGTGGCGAAAAGGTTGCAGCAAGGCTGCCCCCATTTGCGAAAGATCTGTTCTGCAATTACTTGATTCAGAGACCACTCGTGAGACATGAGAATTGCTCTGCTGAGCCTGTCTGCGATGACGTTGGACCTCCCAGGGATGTGCGTTGTGATCAGAAAACGTTGGGAAGAGATCACCCACTGCCAGAGTCTGAGTGCTTCTCAACATAGAGGATAGGACCTGGTTCCGCCCTGCTTGTTGATGTACCACACCATTGACATATTGTCCATTTGAATAGCAATGGACCCGGGGGGGGGGGGGGAGTCCTGAAGGGCTTGCAACGCTAAAAGCACGGCTCTCATCTCCAAGACATTTATATGCAGATGGTACTCGTGAGGTTGCCAGGTGCCTTGGACTGTCCTGCCCTGATAATGCCCCCCCCCACCCTATCAGGGAGGCATCCGTGGTCACTGTGGTGACTGGAGGAGATAGCACAAATGGTCTGCCCTGGGACACTGATGGGGAGACCATCCACCAAGCGAGGTGCTTCTTGCATGCTTCTGTGATCATAATCTTGTGAGACATGGGAAGCTGTTGGAAGGACCACTGTGTGAATAGGAGCCACTGGAGGATTCTCATATGAAAGCAGGCTAGGAGAACAAGAAGAATTGCTGATGCCATGGAACCCAGTGTGGAGGACAAACCTGACTTGAATCCTTTTGCATGTTAATAAAATCTGCACTTGCTGGCGAATTAGTGATACCCTGTGTGGTGGAAGGTTCGCAAACATGTTCCTTGTATTTAAATTTGCGCCTATATAAGTGATATGTTGACAGGGCGACAATGCAGATTTTTCAAAATTTATTGTGATACCTAGCCTGGAGCAAGTTTTGATAGTGTAGTCTCTGGCTTGCAGGAGGTGGATGCCTGGTGGTAGCAGTGAGGAGCCAGTCATCTAGATATGGAAACACTTGGAATCTCTGACGTCTCAGGTGAGCCGTAACCACTACCATGCATTTGGTGAACACCCTGGGGGCGGTGTTGAGACCAAAGGGCAGAGCTCTGAACTGATAATGACTGGCTCCCAGCCGGAAGCGAAGGAATCTTCTGGAGCGCCTGTCCATTTTGATGTGGTAGTACACATCCTGAAGATCTATAGAGCACATCCAATTGTTCTGACCCAGAAAGGGTAGAATGGACTGTAGGCATGACCATCCGAAACTTTGTTCTTTGTACAGACCTGTTTAATCTGCTGAGATCCAGAATGGGTCTCCAGTCCCCTGTCTTTTTTGGTACCAAAAAGAACCTTGAGTAAGTTCCGGATCCGAGCTGGTCTGCTGGGACTTCCTGGATGACCCTTTTGTGTAGCAGCTTTGAAGTTTCTCTGGCTGCTTGGTCCCTTAGATTGGGTGGGACATCTGGAAGGGACTTTGACGGTAACGGGGGTTGGGCAAAGGGAATTCTGTAACCTCCGGATATGATCGACTGTACCCACTTGTCTTGTGTTAGATCTCGCCAGGCTTTGGGGTACAGCGAAAGCCTTCCCCTGACTGCCTCCAGAGGTGGGCAGCCAGGCAACCTTTCAGGGATGCTTAAAGGGCTTCTCAGAGAAGGATTCTTTGCTGCCCTGGTTCTGTGGACCCCCTCTGCCACGAGGGCGGCGCCTGTTATTGTTCCCTCCTCTGCCCCTGGAGGGGAACTCACCGCATGTGCCAGGCAAGGATCCCTGGGATTTCCAGAACCACATCTTTCCACTCTTCTGACCCTTGGGGTATGGTCTGGAAGGAGTGGAAAAACGGACTCCCACGGCAGACAGAGTCTTGCCTTCCTGTTCACGCCTGGTTAGGGTGTCCTTCACCTGTGATCCAAAAAGAGAGGAACCATCAAAGGAGGTACTGGTGAAAGACGCTCTGAAGGGTTCCGCAAAATTACATAGCCGCATCCATGCATGCCTCCTGAAGGCAACGCCTGTGCCTGCGGCTCTACTCGCACCATTGGCTGCATAAGAAATGAGCCTCATGGAGGAGTTAACAACTGAATTCAGAGTCGCCAGCTGGGAGGCTACCTTAGCTTGGGCCCCTCAGCTGATGGATCTTGGAGGGTATCTCCAAGCTCTTTAAGGAGATCCCTCTGAAGGCAGGTGAAATGGCACAAATAATTCAGAGACCTCATAGAGAAGGTCGCTGAAGCAAACATTTGCTTCCCATATCTGTCCATAGTCCTAGACTCCTTGTTAGGAGGATGGACAGATGACGAAGTTTCTGCCAACTCCTTCTTTGTGGCTGCTGCTACCACCATGGCATCAACAGGTACACCCTTCGTTAAAAACTGTTTGTCCTGAGGTGCAGTTATAAATTTAGCAGGTCTTCTGGGGGTTGGTTCCACTGTGTTTGGAGCTGACCACGCCTTCCGAGCCACCACAGACATAAGTGGGTCGAAAGGCGGAGACACCCAGGAGGTGGAAGGTCAGGAACCAAACACGTCCAGGAATACCGACTCATCCTCGGAAGTGGCTAGGGTATTCCAGTTCCCCTTCTGCTTAAGCATTTCAAGGATGTCTGAAAAGGAGATATCTTCACAGGGGATCTCGGGGACCCTTCCGAATCCCCTAAGTCGGTATCTGATGTGATAGACTCAGGGAAGTCAACGTGCTTCCTCTTGCACTTCCTCTTATGAGGTGGCTCCTCTGAGTGATCAGGGGAGGCCTCTGAAGAGGAAGAAACACCCAAAGGGGTGCCCTGGAGCGCTGGTTCCCCACACTTGGGGTCTGGAGGAGGGGCAGACGCAGGCACCATAGAGGGAGGAGCAGATGGGTTTGATCGTGGGAACGACTCAGGGGCCAGCACACTCCTCATGACCTCAAAGGCGTCCCTGCCTGGACGCAGAGAAGATTCTGGTTCCAAAGAAATTGGAATCCCTCTCCGCACCGAGGGGGATGGCTCCGAAGCCAATGTAGCAGCCGAGCTCATCTGCGCCGGAGCTCCGAGGGAGAGAACGGGGTCGGACAAGGGTCCGATGCCACTTGCCCCCTCAGAGCCAACGAGAGAGTACCGGCGCCCAGATCCCTCCAAGGACGGTACCATGGAAGGGATCGGAGCCGACGACGGAACCGAAGGAGAAGGTATCGCAGCCGACGGTTCCACGACTCAAACCCCAACGAACTCTGGCTCTGAGCTCAAGGGAGGAGTCGGAGGAGGAATATCTGCAGAAGTGGACGGAGCCGACACCTGATGAGGGGGGCTGAACAACATTTTAGCTAGGGCCTGTGATTTCAATAACCTACTGACCACTCTCTCCATATCCTGATCTGAAAGCCTAGAGGACCGAGAAGAGTGGGTGGACCTATGACTGCGCTCCGATTGGAGAAGAGATGACCGTGGAGCCGAACGTATCGACTCCAAGGAGGGAGACCTAGATCTCTTTCAACTCCCAGAGGGCTCTGAAGTACGAGTCGGAGCCGACTGGGAGGGAGGCACATCGGTTCCAGCCGGACCTGAGCTGGATGGTAGTGCTTCACCCGACAGCTCAGAACTAGGAGCTGAAGACTTAGGTGGCTTGGAGGATTACACAGGCCGAGCCGTGGCCGGAGAATTCTGGGGCTTAAGCAAACCCCGAAGGATTAACTTATTTTTGCGCTACTGCAGGACTCTTGGGCTGAATGCATGACAAAGTGAACAAGAGTCCTGCAGGTGCACCGCGCCCAGACAGTAGACACAAGAAGTGTGACCATCTGTCAGAGACATCTTCTGACAGCATGAATCACATTTCTTGAATCCAGACACTTTAGTATCCTTGGACATGTTAAAAAAACACCTCAAGGTCAAACACACACACACACACACACACACACACACACACACACACACACACAAAGAAAACAAGCTAACAGGGATAACTGATTGACAATACAAAACTATACAGTTACCTAAGAAGCACACTGAAATAAAATAACGTCTAAGTATTCTAGACAGAAAAAACAAATCCAACTAATAACGTTTTTTTTTTTTTTTTAAACTAGAAAAAGGAAAGAAAGAGAGAAGGTTAGCCTCTAATTTAAACGGCTACCGTGAAAGGTAAGAGGGGGGGAGGGGAAAAC
This sequence comes from Protopterus annectens, assembly GCF_019279795.1. Taxonomy (NCBI): domain Eukaryota; kingdom Metazoa; phylum Chordata; order Ceratodontiformes; family Protopteridae; genus Protopterus; species Protopterus annectens. The sequence goes on from NC_056735.1 coordinate 183,817,755, forward strand.
TCTCTAAGTAAAACGAGTTTCAAAAAAAAACAGGATACTACTGAAAGGGGATAGCTATAGTACAACTAAAAGAATTTAAGTACAAAACAGGTAAATTTAAGTAAATATACGAGCCTGAGCCAGTAAGACAACCTCGCAGCTGAAACGGCAAACGAGATCCGGGTAGCTAGCGCCAGGCATCATTGGATATGGGGTAGCCTCGAGCCAGAGCTGAGTATCAGCTCCAAGCCCAACCAGGGCCCAAAAAGAATGGGGGGAAAAGAACGGGGGATACCCACAACTTTAACAAATTCAAAATTGAATTTTTGGGGTTAAAAAGCCTTTTCCCTCCAGGAGGGGAAAATAGAAAGGATGTTTGGGAAAGGCATTTTAGAATTTGGGGTTTTTAATTTTCAAATGCAATCTCGATTGGATGGGTACAATACCCAGGCAGCCTCTAAAATCACATGGAAAACATTGAGGCTTGTAAGGGCCCTAGGGCTATTAGCCTATTAACTTCCTATGATTACAACACAGGGCCCTGGAGTTTGCTGTTCCTCAGTGGTACAAGCACTTTACCAATGCAGCCTCATCACACAACTGTTTCTCTTGAATGAAGCTCTTGTTCTTTTCTCACACACTAGTTTTTTTTGGTAAAGAGCTTTTGTGAGAAAATTAAGGTCTGGTTGCTTTCAGGAATTTGACCACTACTTCTGTCCTATATGTAATTTACATTTGGTCGTATATTCAGTATGGTCTCTTGAATGTGTGAACCAAGTGGCGTTGTTACAAGGTTGAAAGGATTTACTCCAAACATGATGAATGAATATATAACTAAAAATATACTTTTTTTGTTATTTTTTTAAGGCGATCTTAAGTAAGGCTGACTACATTTGTAAGACTACCACTGCCAGAGGTTCAGTCATTCAAGAGTGTTTAGAAAACTCCAGAGATTATCTAAACAATCATGTGCTGGTTTGTAATTGACTTTGCAGTTGCCTGAATTCTTCATTCACTTACACCTGAAAATGGATTCCTTAAATGAGTAAGCCAGTACTGATTTGCAAAAGCACAAGTATTAATAGCAAATTTGGACTTAGTAATGATGATTGCATTGCACATTTGGCACAACTTGGAGAGCTATTGTTGCATGTATTAATAAGTGGACTGATGCGATAAATAATATTAGGCAAAGACCAAACAGAACACATTTTGGAAAGGAAGTGCCTATTGTCAGTAAAGACCACAACATCTATTGAACAAGATACTACCTACCACTGACAGCTTTGGAATTTTGGATAAAAGAATTCAGCAATCTGAGATTTCACAGCATATAGACAAAAATGAAAAAGAAAGAAAGAAGTACATAACAAATAAGGAAGAAAAAGGCAATGATTAATGTCTATAAAGCAAAGAAAATGCAAGCTAAAAAGGACATTATTTTGTGGTGTAACACAGATTACAGGGAATGACAACAGCATTCTACCAGAATACCTTCAGTCTGCAGGAAAAGGCATTATTTTTCCAAAACAGAAGGCATGGAAAGAGGCAAGGGACAGGTGAGAAGGAAGAAATCAAAACTGAATGTGGAAGGATTGAAGAACATTACAGTAAGAAAAAAAAAAGAGGGGAAGAAAGAAGATGATAACATGGCTCAAGCTGTGAATGTACAAAGCCAGCAGGATGAGAACTGTTTCCTTGCAAAAGTAATAAGTAAAGAAAACAATGGGAATAAGGTTAGTGATGAACATCATTCCTTTCTAACAGCAGATATTACTGAATTAGAACTTGAATATTCCTCGGTTCTGATCAGAAAAGATATTCTTGTAATTGGGGATTCAGTTATTAAAGGAACTGATACTTACATTTGCAGAGAAGATAATGAAAAAGAAGTTATGTACCTACCATAACGTTCCATGTTAGTTGTCTTCTTCTCGCCTTCTTTCTTGCTGGTTGGGCTCGGAGCCGATCCTCGGCTCCGGCTCGGCCATCTTCAATAGCTTGAGAGCTGTTTACTGGCTCAAAGCTACTCCATATCCCATGATGCCTGGTGCTAGCTACCCATATCTCGTTTGATAAAGCTATTCCAGACATAATTAATGAAGAATTCTGCCCTAGTAGCCCCTTGGGCCTAGCTGTGAAGCTATCTAAGCAGAAAAAAGGACCCCCAGAGAAGGTTCAGCCAATGAAATCTAAAAAGGGGAGCTCCTCTCGATCCACTAGGATAGGGGGATGGAGGGTGGAATGCAAGAAAGGCGAGAAGAAGACAACTAACATGCAACGTTATGGTAGGTACATAACTTATTCATGTTAAGTTGTCTATCTCGCCTTCATTCTTGCTGGTTGGGACAACGTCCCTAGCACCTACTATCCTGGGTGGCTCATAGGAACAAACTCTTCAAAACAGTGGAACCAAAATCAGCTCTGTTTCTGGAGGCGATATCTAGTTTATAATGAGAGATGAAGGTATGTGGATTAGCCCACGTAGCAGCTGCACAGATGGATTCCATGGGCAACCTAGATTGGAAGGCCACCGAGGTGGCTAAAGCCCTAGTACAGTGGCCTTTTGGTTTGATAGCTAATTCTTTGCTTCTCAACTGGTAAATGAATGTAATAATGTGAGACAACCACCTAGACAAGGTTACTTTTGAGACTGGAAGGCCTTGTCTGCCTTCAGCATAGGAAAGGAAAAGTTGATCCGACTTCCTGATGTCCTTTGTCCTATGCAAATAAAAACGCAGTTGTCTGTGAACATCCAGCTGGTGCAATTTATATTCTGCCTTGTTGGTGTAATTAGGAAAAAATACAGGAAGGTCTATGGACTGATTTAAATGGTTTTGCAAACAGACCTTACGAAGGAAGGAAGTATTGGTCCTTAGAGCGACCCTGTCATTATGAAAAACTAAGTACGGAGGATGAGTACATAGAGCCTGAATCTCCAAAATACGTCTGGCAGAAGTAATGGTCACCGGAAAGAGAGTCTTCCAGGATAAAAACTTACTGGAGCAAGATGCTGCAGGTTCAAAAGGTGGCAAGATTAGGGAAGCTAGTACCAAATTTAGATCCCACGGAGTTGGGGGATCTCTCACTGGGGGGCCTAAGCAGAGTGGTTCCTTGAGGAAGGCTTTACACAGCTTATGAGACATAATGTTGTTAGAAGACAACCCAATGTGAAAATTCGAAATGGCTGCTAACTGAACCCTGATTGTAGCAGAAGCGGAACCAGAATAAAAAAGTTCAGCTAAAAATTCCAAAATCTTGTGGACAGGGGCTGAAAAGGGGTCTATATTCTTAGCCTCTGCCCAGCAAGAAAAACGTTTCCACTTGCTAGCATAAGTTTTCCTAGTTGCGGATTTGTGTGATGAGATAATAATCTCACGCACAGAGGAGGAAATATTAGGAAGCCTGGCTAAGGTTGAAAGTGGAGCAACCAAGCTGTGAGTTGGAGTGTTCAAAGGGATCGATACAGCCTGCCCGATTGATGAATCAGAAGATCTGGAATAGGATCCAGAATCCAAGGCTGTTCGAGAATGTAATGATGCAGGAATGGGAACCATATCTGTCGAGGCCAGTAAGGGGCAATGAGGATCATTCTGCAACCCAATGCAGTTGCTCTCTGTATCAGTTTGGGTATTAGGGGAAACGGAGGGAAAGCGTAAAGAAGTCCCTGAAGCCAAACGTGGACTAGAGCGTCTCTGGGGGAGTGGCCTGGAAGTGGAAGAAGGGAGAAGGAATTGCTGTACTTGCTGTTGAGGGGTGTGGCAAAAAGGTCGCAGCAAGGCTGCCCCCATTTGCGAAAGATCTGTTCCACAATTACTTGATTCAGAGACCACTCGTGAGACATGAGAATTGCTCTGCTGAGCCTGTCTGCGATGACGTTGGACCTCCCAGGGATGTGCGTTGTGATCAGAAAACGTTGGGAAGAGATCACCCACTGCCAGAGTCTGAGTGCTTCTCGACATAGAGGATAGGACTTGGTTCCGCCCTGCTTGTTGATGCACCACACCATTGACATATTGTCCATTTGAATAGCAATGGACCGGGGGGGGGGGTCCTGAAGGGCTTGCAACGCTAAAAGCACGGCTCTCATCTCCAAGACATTAATATGCAGATGGTACTCGTGAGGCTGCCAGGTGCCTTGGACTGTCCTGCCCTGATAATGCCCCCCCCACCCTATCAGGGAGGCGTCCATGGTCACTATGGTGACTGGAGGAGATAGCACAAATGGTCTGCCCTGGGACACTGATGTGGAGACCATCCACCAAGCGAGGTGCTTCTTGCATGCTTCTGTGATCATAATCTTGTGAGACATGGGAAGCTGTTGGAAGGACCACTGTGTGAATAGGAGCCACTGGAGGATTCTCATATGAAAGTGGGCTAGGGGAACAAGAAGAATTGCTGATGCCATGGAACCCAGTGTGGAGGACAAACCTGACTTGAATCCTTTTGCATGTTAATAAAATCTGCACTTGCTGGCGAATTAGTGATACCCTGTGTGGTGGAAGGTTCGCAAACATGTTCCTTGTATTTAAATTTGCGCCTATATAAGTGATATGTTGACAGGGCGACAATGCAGATTTTTCAAAATTTATTGTGATACCTAGCCTGGAGCAAGTTTTGATAGTGTAGTCTCTGGCTTGCAGGAGGTGATGCCTGGTGGTAGCAGTGAGGAGCCAGTCATCTAGATATGGAAACACTTGGAATCCCTGACGTCTCAGGTGAGCCGTAACCACTACCATGCATTTGGTGAACACCCTGGGGGCTGTGGTGAGACCAAAGGGCAGAGCTCTGAACTGATAATGACCGTCTCCCAGCCGGAAGCAAAGGAATCTTCTGGAGCGCCTGTCCATTTTGATGTGGTAGTACACATCCTGAAGATCTATAGAGCACATCCAATTGTCCTGACCCAGAAAGGGTAGAATGGACTGTAGGCATGACCATCCGAAACTTTGTTCTTTGTACAGACCTGTTTAATCTGCTGAGATCCAGAATGGGTCTCCAGTCCCCTGTCTTTTTTGGTACCAAAAAGAACCTTGAGTAAGTTCCGGATCCGAGCTGGTCTGCTGGGACTTCCTGGATGACCCTTTTGTGCAGCAGCTTTGAAATTTCTTTGGCTGCTTGGTCCCTTAGATTGGGTGGGACATCTGGAAGGGACTTTTGACGGTAACAGGGGTTGGGCAAAGGGAATTCTGTAACCTCCGGACATGATCGACTGTACCCACTTGTCTTGTGTTAGATCTCGCCAGGCTTTGGGGTACAGCAAAAGCCTTCCCCCGACTGCCTCCAGAGGTGGGCAGCCGGGCAATCTTTCAGGGATGCTGAAAGGGCTTCTCAGAGAAGGATTCTTTGCTGCCCTGGTTCTGTGGACCCCCTCTGCCACGAGGGCGGCGCCTGTTATTGTTCCCTCCTCTGCTTCTGGAGGGGAACTCACCGCATGTGTCAGGCAAGGATTCCTGGGATTTCCGGAACCACATCTTTCCACTCTTCTGACCCTTGGGGTATGGTCTGGAAGGAGTGGAAAAACGGACTCCCACGGCAGACAGAGTCTTGCCTTCCTGTTCACACCTGGTTAGGGTGTCCTTCACCTGTGATCCAAAAAGAGAGGAACCATCAAAGGAGGTACTGGTGAAAGACGCTCTGAAGGGTTCCGCAAAATTACATAGCCGCATCCATGCATGCCTCCTGAAGGCAACGCCTGTGCCTGCGGCTCAGGGAAATAGATAACACAGCAGAAAACGTTACATACTATCCTATCAATGAAAGAAGATTTTGGCATGTTGAGAACTGGTTTTCTCTGAACGAGCATGGCTAACACAGCAGAAAAATTTACAGACTATTCTATCAATGAAATAACTTTTGCGAAAAAACATTTTGGACTGTTGAGAATTGTTTTTTTCTGGACTGAGACATGGATGCAGACAAAGAAGTCTTCAATACAGGAAAATAATGTTTTTATCAAGGGCAACATTTTAAAACCATAAAAGTGGTTGTAAAAGACTTTTTGGTGGACATTTTTAATGTGAGTCAGCTGAGGAAGTGCAGTGTATTTGACAGTAATCTATTTGTGTTGTAAAGAAAATGCTTATAATCTCATATTAGTGCTTGGGCCGGCTTGTTTCAATAAATCTGTCAGCAATTACAGATATACAGTTGTACAGCTTGTCTGTGTGACATGCTGCTGCTAATTTCAGTTTAATAGTGGAGTGCCAGACTTAATTCAGCCCTTTTAAATATTCATAAAAGTATTACGACAAGCACTACTTCAGATTTTGTTGGCACCAACCTCAATACAGTCAATGGAAAAACATGCAGATAAAGAAAGGAGTATTTTCAAGGGACTCTGAAGAAAAAATTCAGAAACGAAACAAAAGTTACAGGATGATAGCATACAGGGTCAAAGTGAACTGAGTGTTAAACAAAAGTGCATGGCAATATGCCATAGGAAGAGAATTTCAGACCTTATGGGCAGAGACAAAAACAGACTGTGGGAATTTAAGTTCAAATTACAGTGGAAGGTGCAATGAATTACATCCACTTTGAAAATTAACATCATGTCATAAATAAATTACCTCAGGATTTTCAGAACAGTGTTGTCATTTTTCAGTCAAATAGAAGGGACATTCTTACAGGATGTGAGTAAAGATGACATGGATATTCACTACATTCTGATACAGTCAGAGACTGTAGAAGAACCCATATCACAGCTATGTAAAGTTCTGAGACAGTTGCAAAAGGCTGGTGTCAAAGTAAACAAAGACAAAATACGGTTTTTGTCACAAAAAGTAAAATTTCTAGGAACCATTGTCAGACCAACAGGGAAGACTCCTTGTCAAGAAAGGGTGAGGGGCATTCACACTGAAAAAAGGGCATTTACAATGTTAAAGCAGAGGTTGGCACAGACAATGGAGCGGATAGCTCCCACCAACAATTACCTTTTGCTTTGCAAGCAGCAGTAGGAAGGACATACTCTCAGTGGTGTTATTACAGTTTTGGCCATAAGAGGCATCTCAGTGAATAACACTAAGGTAAGACAGGTTGCTTTTTGTAGCAGGAAAATGACTCCTGAAAAAAGAAGGATATCATCCTTGTATTAAACAGATTTTGGCCATTTACTGGAAAATAAGACAAAGTGTTTCACAATGTTCTCTGGGGTTATAGTTCAAATTCCATAGTTAACAATTAAAACTTTGCTAAATGACAGTGAGATAGACAAAATCACTGAAGGGGTAGTCAGACATTCCTACAGTGTATGTGAATGGTGCACGTTTCTAGAAGGATGAGAAGTACTACACTGGATTTGCAATACTGACATTGCAAAAAGGAGACAAACCAGTTATGGTTAAGTTACCAGGATACATGTCAGCACAAAGGGCTGAGCTAGAAGCGGTAAAATACATTTTGCAGCATTTATATCCAGGAAATATTTACAGTGACAGTGCTTATGTAGTAAATTCTCTGAGATCACATATGGCAACATGGGCTAGAAGAGGGTTCACTGATAGTGCAGGACTGACTCAAAAGTACAAGTTGCAGGGAGAGCTCAGTTTGTTAAAGTTAAAAGTAAAGCATCAATAATGGATAAAAGACTTGCAGAAACTATGCCAAGAAATAGCCAAAGAGCAAAGTAATCAGTAACAGGAATGGAGTTGTGGTAAATCAGACAAAGTAGATGTTCCAACCTTTAAAGTAAGGACAGTTGCAGAAGAAAGTATATGTATACAATGGACAGAATTAAAACCAGTAGGAGTCAGTGAATGCAATATCACAGTAGCTAGGGAAGACTACATTTGTAGTAGAAAAGCATATAAATGGCTTCCTGTGGAATGGGAAGGAACCTGTTATGAAGGATATGTACAACCATCAATGAGATTAACTGAATAATTACCTGAAGGTAAAAAAAAATGTCAGAAGAAAGAAAATTAGGAAACAATATTGGTACATTAGATTAATCATAGATCTACAGTCATGACATAAATGCAGCAGAAACAAAAGGATTTTTGTGCGATCAAAGAAAATTAGGAAACAATATTGGTACATTAGATTAATCATAGATCTACAGTCATGACATAAATGCAGCAGAAACAAAAGGATTTTTGTGCGATCAATGAGGTGTGCTGTATTTATATTCCAGACAAGACAGAATCCATAAAGCAACATTTAAGCAAAATACAACTGGTATCTGAAAAGACTAGAAACACATGGAATAGTGACTGGAGTGATTGGTTAAATGGATTATTTTCAGAATGGCAAAAACACACATTATTACAGTTTTAATTACTATAGTAGCCATTATTTTGTTGATCATAATAATGTGCATGTGTGTTAAACTTTGTATCAAAAAGACTGTCAATCAGGTATCTATTGTAACTAATGTAGGTGGTAAAGAAAGTAACATAACCAATGGAGACATGATTTTACTGTAAGATTCAAAGTTTAATTAATTTATTTATTTATTGGTTTTCAAAATCAAAAGGGGGAGTTGATAGAATTATATAAGCATAATACGGTTTCCCCATAACTATAACATGCATTTGATAGAAAACATATATAATTTAGTAGAAGTGCATTTCCTTCACAGTAACAGAGGTTTGGTAATCATAATAACAGTGTGTTATTTTTAGAAAAAGCATGTGATACAGCATCTGCAAGTGTAGAAAAGAAATATGGATTTGGTTTAATAGAATGTGCTTGTGTGGAACAAAAAGTATTATTCTTCTGAATGTTTTTATAACAAATTGCATTAACAACAGAGGCTTGTTGAAATATCCTAAACAGTTGAATGTATACAGATATTTAACTAAAAGAACATTTCGTCCTGTTGAGAACTGTTTTTCTCTGGAATGAGATAAGGATGCAGACAAAGGATTCAATACAGGAAAAGAACGTTTTCATCATGGACACAGTTTTAAAACTGTAAAAGTGGTTGTAAAAAACTTGTTTGGTGGAGATTTTGTAATATGAGTCAGCTGAGGAAGTGCAGAGTAGCTGACAGTACTCTGCATTATAAAGAAAATATTTATAATCTTACAGTAGTGCTTGGTCGGCTTGTTTCAATAAATCTGTCAGCAATTACAAACATACAGTTGTACAGTTTGTCTGTGAGACATGCTGCTAAATTTCAATTTAACAAAAATAACTGTGCAAACTGGATCCAAACAATGCACAGGGACAAGATGCAATTAGTAATAATGATCTGAGAACACATCAGCATAAATATACAGTACCATTATATCTGTTATTTACCTATAAAATTAGGGAGGTTGCTTATGATTGGAGACAAGCACTTATTAAACCTGATTTTAAGGAAAATAGGACAAACCCAGAGTCATGCAAACCAATAATTTACTTTAATATTGTGGAAATATAATGGAAAAGGTTATACTGGACAAATTATTGTCAGAAATGGAAAGTTTGGAATTTGAAACCATATATCAGCAAGCATATGTTGAAAATAGATCTATTACCACCTATAACATATTGCTGTATAACAATATGAAAAACTGTGACGTGATGTAATTTATATAGACTTAACTTCAGCATTTGATAGGGTCATAGACAAAACACTGATCAATAAATTAGAGCAACTAGGTGTTGATATACTGTTGATAAAATGGATAGCTGCATGGCTTATAAATAAGACATGGCAAGTATCATACAGTAATTGGATAGGTGAATTTCGAGGTTAAAGTCAGGGTGTCCTTAAGGGTTCTATCCTAGGTCCATGCATGTTTATATTGTATGTTTCAAATTTATCTTTTTCATCTAAGGTGTTCTACGGTCTGTAAGCAAATTACTTGAAAATGGGTAATCTGATTACAGGTGTTACAGATAGGACATGTCTGCAAAAAAACTTGACAAAATTGACTATTTGGGCATGGGAGAATAATATGTTGATAAATACATCAAAAATGAAGCATATATGATTTAGGAAACATAAATTGAAAGGTTAATATTCAATACAGCACACTGATTGAAACTGTAGATTCATTTAAGGGCCTAGATATATGGGTAGTTCCAGCTTTGAGCTTTTCTAATCATGTCAACCAATTGGTTAATGACAGTTATAGAACTATAGGTTGTATAAAAAGATTCATAAAGTCTAGGAAATCAGAAATGATGAAGTCATTGCCTGTTAATTATATTAGACCCAAACCTGAAAAACAATATGGAAACCTTATAAGAAGGCAAGCATGGGTAAACTGGAAAGAGCATAGTGGAAATATAAAAAGGGCATTCACGGATGTAAAAATGTAAGTTATTATGAAAGACTAAAATATCTAAACTTGTACAGCGTCTCATACAGACATTTAAGAAGAGACTTTATTCCGGTATATAGGGCATTTAGAGACAACTACCTCTGGGAATGTCTGGAATTATCAATAAGTATCATCAGACAATCTATATAGACGATATTACAGGAATGAGAATAGTACTGATTGGTTATCTGAGAGAGTAGATGATGCATGGAATAGACCACCAAACTATACTAAAGGAAGCACTAGTTTAGATATTTTTAAGAACATCTTGGAAACTTATTATGGGAGCAACTGTTCTGCTATATTGGCAGGCTAGAAGGGAATTATTACCCATGCTTGAAATATCTGTATGTAGAAGAGGAGTGCCTTTTATAGCCAAGAAAAATTAGGACATACAAAGGTATCATGGGAAACAGACAAGGGAAAGCTTTCTTCGTAAATAACACCAATTACCAAACCTTTCAATCCTCTTAGTGGAGAATCTCTGAAATCTTTCTAGCAAAATTGGGGTACTTTACCAAGTCACAGCAGATAGAATACTCCAGCCAAATAAGTGAGTTTCAGGGGTAACGATCTCTCTGGAATGACTAGTAAGTTCCCTCAGTATCACTTGGGTTACAATACAGACTTTTGTTAGTTTTGTTGCAACCTGGTGGTAAAAGGAGAGACTCTCAAATATAACTGTACAAAAGTCCTTTATAACTTTGTCAGTTTTTAGTGGATCTCTCTGTGCTACAGGTGGTAAGGATCACTTGCTTCTCAAAAGTGAAAATGTTAGATTTATTTATATTTACTTGGCAGCCATTATCTTTACACCACTTACAAACTGCTTCTTACTTTGTCTGGATAATCAGCACATCTGAAAGGGAGAATAATGCTCCCTAATCAGAAGTTGCCTGCAAACTTTTTCAGTGAAATGTTTTTGTTTTGTGTGTAAATGTCAAAAAAAGATGCTGATTAGCAGAGGCCAAACTACGAAGCCTTCTGTCATGCCACTGAGAAATTCAACCAGTGTGTGAAATTTACTACTCGATATGTTACCTCGGTCCTATTTATCTGCAAATTTTCAGTGCAGCAGACAATATAAATATTAGCACAAACAAAGTATATTTGTTTATAGTTCATACATACCTTGGCAAAAGATACTGGAGCCACATCCCATCCAGGATTACTATGATTCCATTCAGAAAAAAAAGCAAGCTCCCTAGACATGATCTGCCTTTTACAAGTCTGTAATAATTTATATGTAGTAGTAGTAGATCATCAATATTCCCATGAAATAATTCCATAATGATCCCTTGCAAAGGATGGTAGTGATTCTGATGAGTACATAGCTGCTCTGAATGACTACAGACATATGGTCGCAAACTGGAACCACCATGGCCTGCTTCCATATTCTAAGGATGAAGCTTCAGGCAGACTCTTCTTTAATAGGGTATGAAATTGGAGTGCATGGCAACTCTGAAGAAAATATGCCATAGGAAGAGAATTTCAGACCTTATGGGCAGAGACAAAAACAGACTGTGGGAATTTAAAAGTTCAAATTATAGTGGAAGGTGCAAGGAATTACATCCACTTTGAAAATCAACATCATGTCATAAATAAATTACCTCAGGATTTTCAGAACAGTGTTGTCATTTTTCAGTCAAATAGAAGGGACATTCTTACAGGATGTAAGTAAAGATGACATGGATATTCACTACATTCTGATACAGTCAGAGACTGTAGAAGAACCCATATCACAGCTATGTAAAGTTCTGAGACAGTTGCAAAAGGCTGGTGTCAAAGTAAACAAAGACAAAATACGGTTTTTGTCACAAAAAGTAAAATTTCTAGGAACCATTGTCAGACCAACAGGGAAGACTCCTTGTCAAGAAAGGGTGAGGGGCATTCACACTGAAAAAAGGGCATTTAAAATGTTAAAGCAGAGGTTGGCACAGACAATGGAGCGGATAGCTCCCACCAACAATTACCTTTTGCTTTGCAAGCAGCAGTAGGAAAGGACATACTCTCAGTGGTGTTATTACAGTCTTGGCCATAAGAGGCATCTCAGAGAATGAACACTAAGGTAAGACAGGTTGCTTTTTGTAGCAGGAAAATGACTCCTGAAAAAAGAAGGATATCATCCTTGTATTAAACAGATTTTGGCCATTTACTGGAAAATAAGACAAAGTGTTTCACAATGTTCTCTGGGGTTATAGTTCAAATTCCATAGTTAACAATTAAAACTTTGCTAAATGACAGTGAGATAGACAAAATCACTGAAGGGGTAGTCAGACATTCCTACAGTGTATGTGAATGGTGCACATTTCTAGAAGGATGGGAAGTACTACACTGGATTTGCAATACTGACATTGCAAAAAGGAGACAAACCAGTTATGGTTAAGTTACCAGGATACATGTCAGCACAAAGGGCTGAGCTAGAAGCGGTAAAATACATTTTGCAGCATTTATATCCAGGAAATATTTACAGTGACAGTGCTTATGTAGTAAATTCTCTGACATCACATATGGCAACATGGGCTAGAAGAGGGTTCACTGATAGTGCAGGACTGACTCAAAAGTACAAGTTGCAGGGAGAGTTCAGTTTGTTAAAGTTAAAAGTAAAGCATCAATAATGGATAAAAGACTTGCAGAAACTATGCCAAGAAATAGCCAAAGAGCAAAGTAATCAGTAACAGAAATGGAGTTGTGGTAAACCAGACAAAGTAGATGTTCCAACCTTTAAAGTAAGGACAGTTGCAGAAGAAAGTATATGTATACAACGGACAGAATTAAAACCAGTAGGAGTCAGTGAATGCAATATCACAGTAGCTAGGGAAGACTACATTTGTAGTAGAAAAGCATATAAATGGCTTCCTGTGGAAGGGGAAGGAACCTGTTATGAAGGATATGTACAACCATCAATAAGATTAACTGAATAATTACCTGAAGGTAAAAAAAAAATGTCAGAAGAAAGAAAATTAGGAAACAATATTGGCACATTAGATTAATCATAGATCTACAGTCATGACATAAATGCAGCAGAAACAAAAGGATTTTTGTGCGATCAATGAGGTGTGCTGTATTTATATTCCAGACAAGACAGAATCCATAAAGCAACATTTAAGCAAAATACAACTGGTATCTGAAAAGGCTAGAAACATATGGAATAGTGACTGGAGTGATTGGTTAAATGGATTATTTTCAGAATGGCAAAAACACACATTATTACAGTTTTAATTACTATAGTAGCCATTATTTTGTTGATCATAATAATGTGCATGTGTGTTAAACTTTGTATCAAAAAGACTGTCAATTAGGTATCTATTGTAACTAATGTAGGTGGTAAAGAAAGTAACATAACCAATGGAGACATGATTTTACTGTAAGATTCAAAGTTTAATTAATTAATTTATTTATTTATTGGTTTTCAAAATCAAAAGGGGGAGTTGATAGAATTATATAAGCATAATACGGTTTCCCCATAACTATAACATGCATTTGATAGAAAACATATATAATTTAGTAGAACTGCATTTCCTTCACAGTAACAGAGGTTTGGTAATCATAATAACAGTGTGTTATTTTTAGAAAAAGCATGTGATACAGCATCTGCAAGTGTAGAAAAGAAATATGGATTTGGTTTAATAGAATGTGCTTGTGTGGAACAAAAAGTATTATTCTTCTGAATGTTTTTATAACAAATTGCATTAACAACAGAGGCTTGTTGAAATATCCTAAACAGTTGAATGTATACAGATATTTAACTAAAAGAACATTTCGTCCTGTTGAGAACTGTTTTTCTCTGGAATGAGATAAGGATGCAGACAAAGGATTCAATACAGGAAAAGAATGTTTTCATCATGGACACAGTTTTAAAACTGTAAAAGTGGTTGTAAAAGACTTGTTTGGTGGAGATTTTGTAATATGAGTCAGCTGAGGAAGTGCAGAGTACCTGACAGTAGTCTGCATTATAAAGAAAATATTTATAATCTTACAGTAGTGCTTGGTCGGCTTGTTTCAATAAATCTGTCAGCAATTACAAACATACAGTTGTACAGTTTGTCTGTGAGACATGCTGCTAAATTTCAATTTAACAAAAATAACTGTGCAAACTGGATCCAAACAATGCACAGGGACAAGATTCAATTAGTAATAATGACCTGAGAACACATCAGCATAAATATACAGTACCATTATATCTGTTATTTACTAGGCCCTATAAAATCAGGGAGGTTGCTTATGATTGGAGACAAGCACTTATTAAACCTGATTTTAAGGAAAATAGGACAAACCCAGAGTCATGCAAACCAATAATTTACTTTAATATTGTGGAAATATAATGGAAAAGGTTATACTGGACAAATTATTGTCAGAAATGGAAAGTTTGGAATTTGAAACCATATATCAGCAAGCATATGTTGAAAATAGATCTATTACCACCTATAACATATTGCTGTATAACAATACGAAAAACTGTAACGTGATGTAATTTATACAGACTTAACTTCAGCATTTGATAGGGTCATAGACAAAACACTGATCAATAAATTACAGCAACTAGGTATTGATATACTGTTGATAAAATGGATAGCTGCATGGCTTATACAATAAGACATGGCAAGTATCATACAGTAATCGGATAGGTGAATTTCGAGGTTAAAGTCAGGGTGTCCTTAAGGGTTCTATCCTAGGTCCATGCATGTTTATATTGTATGTTTCAAATTTATCTTTTTCATCTAAGGTGTTATACGGTCTGTAAGCAAATTACTTGAAAATGGGTAATCTGATTACAGGTGTTACAGATAGGACATGTCTGCAAAAAACTTGACAAAATTGACTATTTGGGCATGGGAGAATAATATGTTGATAAATACATCAAAAATGAAGCATATATGATTTAGGAAACAAATTGAAAGGTGAATATTCAATACAGCACACAGTGATTGAAACTGCAGAGTCATTTAAGGGCCTAGATATATGGGTAGTTCCAGCTTTGAGCTTTTCTAATCATGTCAACCAATTGGTTAAACTATAGGTTGTATAAAAAGATTCATAAAGTCTAGGAAATCAGAAATGATGAAGTCATTGCCTGTTAATTATATTAGACCCAAACCTGAATAACAATATGGAAACCTTATAAGAAGGCAAGCATGGGTAAACTGGAAAGAGCATAGTGGAAATATAAAAAGGGCATTCACGGATGTAAAAATGTAAGTTATTATGAAAGACTAAAATATCTAAACTTGTACAGTGTCTCATACAGACATTTAAGAAGAGACTTTATTCAGGTATATAGGGCATTTAGAGACAACTACCTCTGGGAATGTCTGGAATTATCAATAAGTATCATCAGACAATCTATATAGACGATATTACAGGAATGAGAATAGTACTGATTGGTTATCTGAGAGAGTAGATGATGCATGGAATAGACCACCAAACTATACTAAAGGAAGCACTAGTTTAGATATTTTTAAGAACATCTTGGAAACTTATTATGGGAGCAACTGTTCTGCTATATTGGCAGGCTAGAAGGGAATTATTACTCATGCTTGAAATATCTGTATGTAGAAGAGGAGTGCCTTTTATAGCCAAGAAAAATTAGAGCATACAAAGGTATCATGGGAAACAGACAAGGGAAAGCTTTTTTACTCTTCGTAAAGAACACCAATTACCAAACCTTTCAATCCCCTTAGTGGAGAATCTCTGAAATCTTTCTAGCAAAATTGGGTTACTTTACCAAGTCACAGCAGATAGAATACTCTGGCCAAATAAGTGAGATTCAGGGGTAACGATCTCTCTGGAATGACTAGTAAGTTCCCTCAGTATCACTTGGGTTACAATACAGACTTTTGTTAGTTCTGTTGCAACCTGGTGGTAAAAGGAGAGACTCTCAAATATAACTGTACAAAAGTCCTTTATAACTTTGTCAGTTTTTAGTGGATCTCTCTGTGCTACAGGTGGTAAGGATCACTTGCTTCTCAAAAGTGGAAATGTTAGATTTATTTATATTTACTTGGCAGCCATTATCTTTACACCACTTACAAACTGCTTCTTACTTTGTCTGGATAATCAGCACATCTGAAAGGGAGAATAATGCTCCCTAATCAGAAGTTGCCTGCAAACTTTTTCAGTGAAATGTTTTTGTTTTGTGTGTAAATGTCAAAAAAAGATGCTGATTAGCAGAGGCCAAACTACGAAGCCTTCTGTAATGCCACTGAGGAATTCAACCAGTGTGTGAAATTTACTACTCGATATGTTACCTCGGTCCTATTTATCTGCAAATTTTCAGTGCAGCAGACAATATAAATATTAGCACAAACAAATTATTTTTGTTTATAGTTCGTACATACCTTGGCAAAAGTTACTGGAGCCCCATCCCATCCAGGATTACTATGATTCCATTCAGAAAAAAAAGCAAGCTCCCTAGACATGATCTGCCTTTTACAAGTCTGTAATAATTTATATGTAGTAGTAGAAGATCATCAATATTCCCATGAAATAATTCCATAATGATCCCTTGCAAAGGATGGTAGTGATTCTGATGAGTACATAGCTGCTCTGAATGACTACAGACATATGGTCGCAAATTGGAACCGCCATGGCCTGCTTCCATATTCTAAGGATGAAGCTTCAGGCAGACTCTTCTTTAATAGGGTATGAAATTGGAGTGCTAAAGGATTATGCTTAACCACGTTATGTAAACTACAAGTGATGTTAGCCAGACTCATGTATATGATGCACCTGAGTTTACACCAGGCTACTTTGATTTAATTGTAAGATGTATGATTATATTTGTGGGCAGTAACCCTTTAGGTGCAGTAAAAAAAAGTGGTCCTGCTTACTGTGGTGCTGAAATTAGAGTTAAATTTGTTTGCAAATATAATGACAATATCATGTGATTCCGGGCATATTTTATCATTTACCTCAAGGGTGTTACATTCCTAAGTGTTGTTTCTATTCTTCCTTATGCAATTCTAAAACACTTTGCTATATCCTACAGCCTTACTAATAAATTGCAGGCTTATAAAAGGAATAGAGTACTTGGCTGCATACATTATGTTTATTAATTCTCTGTAGCCTTGGCTGGGAAGTTTTTATTTTTAGATGTTATGAAACCTTTATAGGTTGAGTGGAGTCTTACATATTTCTTTATTTCTCTCTCTTTATTGCTTGTTTAATTTATAATTCTAATGAGGGTTTTTTTGACTCTCCAATCGTATTAATCTCTGACAGGGTCATCATTTAAGACACAGATGGCAACTTTCATAGTGAGATCCTTTGGTGTTAGATCCCAGTCACTATTCCTAACAGCGGTATTTATTTTTATGTTACAGATATCACAAGTCCTTAAACATGAAACTATTACAAACAAGGTTTGCATTTCTTTGGATGCAAAGTAATATTGCATAACGCTCAAACTTCACAAGAGAGGGGAGTGACAATAGTGACTATGCACACTGGCAACACGTTAATAAGCCTAACATCTACAAAAGGTTTAATCCCCTGCTGGGAGTTTTCATTAGCTACATGAACCAGCTGGGGTTAATGAAGTTAAGGAGCATGGAAATACTACACAGGTTTGTTACTGGTAGGGTAGTTTTCCTATTCAAATGTAAGGTAACTGAAGCCACCTTTGATGACTGTCTCATTTTTTATTTTTAAGTTTTTAAACTTAGTGATGAATATTTCTGAAGGTTAGTAGGACATTTATCATTTTCTTTGGATTACATACAGGGAGGTCTATAACAACCAATTGTTTGGTGTCTATGTCACTAATGGTTGTAAGGCTTCCTGTACTAACTCTACAGTGGTCTATGATAAGCAACCATGCATTAAGATTGTTAAAGATGCATACGGGCATTGCCTTTTCAGTTTTCTCAGATGTGAAAGGGTGGAAGGCATTATATCTTGAAATAATGGTGACCTTGGAAAGTTTCTTAAACCATGCTTCTGTGATAATGCAAACCCCTCCACCGTCCAGTGTCAGGAAAGCTTCAAGGTGGCACATCTTTATGTTTAAGCTTTTGGCATGAAAGAAAGCTACACTCATTTGCTTTCTTTAATGTCAATTTTGGAAGATTATCGACTCTACCTTCATTACAAGTCTGGGGGGAGGGGCACATTATCTATTCAGAATGAGCTCTACATGGACAGAAAAAGAGAGAGAGAGAGGCACACATCTCCCCAAGCAGACATGTATTCAGTTCCCCTTTATCAAGCAACAGTAATGAAGCCAAATATTTTATCTCTAAACCTTTGTACTGTCTTAGGGAAAGACAGGGTGTCACTTAATAGATGGACCTTCCCTGTCTCAGAAAGGGAAGC
This sequence comes from Protopterus annectens, assembly GCF_019279795.1. Classification (NCBI taxonomy): domain Eukaryota; kingdom Metazoa; phylum Chordata; order Ceratodontiformes; family Protopteridae; genus Protopterus; species Protopterus annectens. The sequence continues at coordinate 183,836,303 of NC_056735.1, forward strand.
AGATTGTGTAGGCAAATCCCTTATATTGGAGTACAACACACTGTTTATCCACTACATGAAAAAAAAAACACAGCTGAGATCATTCCCAATTCCCTACAATCTTTTCAGTGCTCTAAACACATTCCTTACTTTGGTTCTTGGAAGAAAGGTTACAGTGATTCCTTTCTTGTCTACTTTAATTAGCTCAGTATCAAGTGCACCTGATAACTGAATAGCCATTGGCAATGTTACTGCCAGTTAGGACAGGTTGCTTTGTTAGCCTTAGGTGTCTGCCCATTTTGTGCATCATTCCGCTTGGTGGTAATGTTCATAGGTGTGTACTAGGGTAATGGCCCTGAAGCCTTTACAAGCTTAGTCCATAGAAGTGCCCTGGCACTGTGCCGCTTGATGTTAGTTCCCAGTGCCTCTATCAAGTACAGCGACTAGAGTGATCCCCGGGGTGAACTTTCTATTACCCATCCACTCATCAAGATTTCTCTTGAAGAGGGACAGCAAGGTGTTCTGCTTAACATGTATGGGAAGTCTATTCCAGAGCATGGGTAGTCTCTGGGTGAGGAACCTGCCCCTCCAGCATGTTCTGTTGATTGTGGTAATGAGATTGAGGTCTCTGGAGTGTGTGGTGCGGAGGGATTGGGATTTCTTTAGATGTAGCATGTCTAACAGAGCTGGGTCAGACATGGCTTTGTAAGTCAAGCAGAGATCGCCTCTAAGTAGGCGATATGAGACAGAGAATAGCTGGAGTTTTTTTTTAGTCTTCCCATGTAGGACATGTGTTTAATGCCTAGGATCCTCTTCGTGAGGTACTTCTGTGGCCTCTCCAGCTGTTTCAGGTGTCTAGTGAGGTACATGCCAAATGGGGCATTATACTCAATGATCGGTCTAATGAGGGAAGAGTAGACAGACACAATGACCTCTTTCTTCCTGGATGCAAAACCCTTGGTAATGAGATGTGCCACACAGAAGGACTTTATGACCACAGTGGCAATGTGTTGGTCAAAGGACTAATGTGCCTGGAAGATTTGCTTATAAGAAGGTGTGCTGCTGCTGTAACTATGTATCAGAGGTCCTGTGCTATTTTGCTCAAATATCTTGGTGGGAAAATCTTTAGGAACTTCAGCATAAATTTAATGATATTGCTTACCAACTTCCTCATATATTGAGAATTTGCAATGCGATCTTCAATACATTACATCTTTCATATGCTACTAATGAAGAGGCAGGGTTCCGTGCCTGTTAGTTAATATGAATGATAAAACGATGAACCAGCTTAATGAACAGATTGACTCTCTTCTTCATTTTTAAAAGATCAAGGTGATATTGACATTTTTTGACTAAACTGAGTAACATTTTAATAAAACTAATCATGAAAATGACATTCTTAGAAATCAGAAATTTAAGAAGTTCCAAAGTGATTTGTAAAACTATCAGAAATTTGATGCTGGTAGCTCATTTCAGTGTTAGGTGCCAAACAAGTTTGGTGACGGTTCAGATTTCAACTCCTCCCATTTTTCACATCATTCCAGTGAGAGATCCTCTTATAACAATTCACTGGGGCATTCCTTTGGAGACTGTATTGATAACACATCCTTTCTGCCATTGTCTCTCAATGAAATACAGGATTAATTTTTAGTCAAGGGGACAGAAATGACCCACCTCAAACCAGAAATAGGCAGCATCGGGGACTGAGGAGGTTCTCATAGGAGAGGTTCCATCCTCAGAGATTTTCAACTTAGGACAACAGGTGAGGAATTTCATTTTGACACAGAATTAAGAACAGGTATCAATAAAGTATTGGATAATGGAAATAATGTCAATCATGGCCTCCAGTACAGGAATTCATCAGGGAAAGAAATGCCAATGTATGGTCTGTGGGGCTGGGACAGTGTACATCAAGGCAGACAGATATGATTTCAGTAGATTGTGTTCATTAGAGGCCATGTATGGCAGCAACTGCCACTGATACTCATTGTTCTAATAAAATTTTAAATTTGTCCTCACACCAACTAACTTTGGAAGAAGAAAACGTGTTAAAAAATGGCTTTGATGTTTTCCCGCCAACAGAAGAGGTCATCAGCTCACTTAAGTTGCTCACCACGAAACTGAATTTGGCTTGCTTGTTCAGGGATAGATTTAATTTGCAAAGTTCCATTTTTAAGCACACCATGTGTATTTTAATCCCCTCCCATTACACACTATTAACAGTTTTGAAATTGTATGATATAAGGAATATTTTATCTGCACCCTAAATGTTTCTGCCTATCCAAAGACTGAAGTGGTGCACTTATTGGCATAAGGTAGAACACAAATTTGAGGATCATGAAAAAGGACAAGAGGGAGAGTTTAGTTTTGATTGACAGTGAAATTTAAAACAACAAAATGTGTGAAATGTTGTGTAATGATGACACCTGCACTAAAATCAACAAATAAGATATATTTCATGGATATTATGAAGTTGATGGTTTTCTTGATCATTTAAATGATGCAGACAGGATTACTCATTCAATTGAACTAGTTCCCCCACTCCTGTATTCCAGTGCTATTTGGAATATCAAAGATCCACAACTTCATTGTTAACCTGCCCATCCCTTAGGCCTGTAGTATTTGTGGAAAGCCGGACGATCGTCCAGTCCTTGGCAGATTGTGTCCCATACAGGTTACACTACTGCAAAAGTGATCGAATAATAAACATCTAGCAGGCATATTACTGAAACTAGTGATTTTATAAGAAGATGAGAAAATTACAGAACAAATTGTTGACCAGGAAAGATCCTACTGATTTAATCACACATTGTGAGAGGGAAATCCTGGTACAGAGGAAGACCAAGCACCGTCCTATTTCTATATCTGATGAGACCATTAGATTACAAGATGACAAATCTAACCACAGTTAATCTTTTATTTTTACTTATATCTGGACACTCTAGACATTATGGACACAGTCGTTCACAACTGGAAAATACTTACAGTCAATAATGACATTAGGGAGATAGTGGGTGATAATCCTACATTTATAAATAAGAAGAATTTTAACATTACATATATATATTAGAACATCAGTTGGCTGTAACAAAGTAATGTGAGGGGAAAATGATTTTGTAATAACTGTAATCATAAGTGTATAGCCAACTGTCCATCTGTTTTTTTTGTATTGAGTCTAATAAAGCCTATGAGGCCCCCGGTTATTTCAACTGTGATTCTAAACTTATTACAGTATGCATGCTGTTGGATGCACTAGATGTGATGCATTTTACACTGGGAAAACAAAAGGAGCCTTAAGAAAGGCAAATGAACATGCTCATTCTCTTTTCACCAATGAAAATAAAAATGCATCTTATAAGCATTATGTAAACATTTTAAAATATTTTTGTTTTATGTCTTATATTATGTTGACACGGATGTGAGGTAAGCTGATTTAAGTAATCATCTTGACTGTAAATGATATAACTAGCAGATTTTATTAGCTTCAACACTGTTTCACAGTATTAACTTTAAAGCAGTTTTGAAAAAATATGTCTTTAAACACTGATTAATCTATTGGTCAAGTGACTGATCTTTTAGGAATTTAAATTTGATTTGTGTAGTATCAGTCTGTCTGATGAAGTTTCATTTGTGAAACGACAGTGCTTATTGTCTGGTTTTAATAAAGGTCTGCAATATTTCCATGTGTGGACTGCCTGGCTACATTGTATGTGTGTGTGTGTGTATTTTTTTTTTTTTTTTTTTTTTAAGTGTAGTGGTCTGCTCAGTTTGGTTTGATTTTATTTTATATTCATCATATACTGCTTTATCTTGAGGGGATAAACATAATGGTTTTAGTAAGCATGAGTTCTTTCAACATTTCGTCAGAAACCCATTGTTAACAAGATCTGAAAGGAACAGCTTATGTTCTGCTTGTATCTCCCTTACTCAACTAGTTACTAAGTACTAAGAAAAAAAGGAGAATCAGCATTAAATCATCATAGATCTCACAATATTACAGGGGAATTGTAGTTAGACAGCTATTGCCATTATAACATTCTGACAGGTTCTGGTGTGTTTGTGGCTAATTACATTTATAAGGAGGCTGCCTCCCACCTTCCTTCTTAAAAACATAGGGGAGTTAAGAGGGTATGTACCCTTTTAGAAATCAAACAAACAATACAAAATACAATCTGTTAGTTTCCCTGTTAAAAATATGTTATAGTAGTTACATCTTTCACAGACCAACCACGAATAAGTGTGGCTTCAGCAGTAGTGCAAAAGTGTATGGGAACAAGTAAGTACAGAAGGCCATAGATTTGTGTAAAATTACAACTTTGAATTCTGAACCCACAGCCGAAGAACTTCTAAGCTGATGGTTACTGGTTAATATTTTGTGAGCTTCTTACTGTATGTGAATAGTGACTGTTGTAATGTGACTAGGATTACCTGGGATGATGATATGGTAAAAGAAACTAGTGTTAACAGGCACAAACCCACATAAACCCACTCAAACCAGCGTAAATATGTACAACAAATATGGTATACCAACTACAAAAGGAGGTATTTTAAACTCAAATCTGATAAGCCTAACAAACATCTGAAAGATACAGAACAAGAAACTTGTGCAGTGCCTTAAGTACTGAATTCAGTTAATAATAAATACCATGCAATTTGGTGACTGTTTTCTGATGAAACCTGAAACTTTTCATCTATGCCATACCACAAATATGACAGAATCGCGCTTCACTTCATGATGGTATACATTGAAATTGCAGTGTACTTTGTAAAATGATTTGCCATGCATGTGTGTATGCATATATATGTGTGCATCTGTGTGTATGCTTGTCCACAGTATATCAATATCCCACTGACAGCCAGCTAGCTCCATGCATGTGACATCAATGTACAGTGTCTCAACAGCAGAAGTACTGGTACCGCTGGAGAACACAGCGGATTATCATTGACATTATTATACAACATAAAATTGTCAGATCTATTTTCTTTCTGTGCTTCCATTTGGACAAACTGGAGCACTATGGACCTCCCCTGCTACCATTAGCATAAATGAAAAATCAATAATGTAAAATGATAATAATAATTTAATTAGAGAGATGTTGTGGATGTGAATTACATTCTTATTCCTCTTTTTGGTGTATATTTATTTCATTTGTATTTTAATAGAAGAACTAACAAGGGGTGTGGTGGCTGAGAGAAACTAGATCCAGTTAGAAATTTCTAGTGAGATACAAAGGGGAAAAAGCAGCACAGAGAATTAAGGATGTGAGCTGTTAAAAAGCTGCTTCTTGTAGTGCAGGATTTGATTCCCTCGACTTCCATGTGTTAACTCTGTGACTCTGATTAAGTCACGTATCCAGACAATGACCAGGGTCAGTTGAAAAGGTGGGCTAGGATCCTTAAAAATCTGATGGACTGTATACCTTTGAATACATTCAAAACAACTGCACTTTAATGACGTTTCAAATACCAGAATAAGAAATGCAGGCTAACAGTGAAAATGCAAGAATAAATACCATGAATCTGTGATTTCATTTAATAGGCATACCCTTTTCTAGGCCAAACTGTATATTGTGTTATGCTCAAAACGTTTTGAAACATAAACGGCTGCACTAAAATCAGACAATTTTCTAAATGATGTTAGCTTTGAAACCAGTCTCAAAATGAAGACTCATCACATATTTTAAAGGACCACTACACAGAAATTTCAAGTTCTTCTTAGCAGTACTACATACGCATTGCATATATATAGTAAATAAGATTCAATTATTTCTCCCTCTCTTTCCTATCTACTCCTGATTTTGCAATGTCTTTGCCCTGTTTTGTATTTCCTTGAAATATCACATATTTTCTTCTGAGGTTTGTCACATAATTTGATCTGTCACATGCTCTTGACAACAAGCTGTGCCAATGACAGCTCTCAAGCAATGGTATGTGAGTAACAAAGGAATGAACAACAGACTTGATACTTATTAATGAATGAAGACACCTACAAATAAGATGCTTAGAGGCTTGAAGAAAACATCTAATCTGAGTACTGTTATTGTGGGAGACAAGTTAGAGTTTCATATTTATCTGCTGAGAAGCATGCAACTAACAAATACCAAAGGAAGGCATTGAAAATGTATACCAACATTGTCTTCACAAACACTCAGAGAAAGCAGTGATTTAGGGTACTACCATTTTAAGTAGGAGAGAAGACTGTGAAAAAATGGAAGGGCAATGTGTGTCATATTACTTGTATATACAAGCATACAGAGAGAGAGAGATCTTGCAGACAGGAAGGGACTTACTATCCATGTGGCCTACAGCACTGCCACAGACAGCACCTTGCAGCTGTTCCTCTCCGTCTTTGCATCACCTGTCCTAGGCATCGTAGAAGGCTTGAATTGTTTTATCTTACACTGGCATCTTCAAGAGCTTACACCTCATTCTACCTACCTACCATTCTTTCTGTTTTAATGTGAAGAAAAATCAAGGCACTTTATAATCGCTTACCCCTGCTCTATTCTTTCTTCTTTGTTCTTTTCTCTCAACATTTCCTCTGATTGCCTTATGCCCTCATATCACAGCTTCCTTATTTCCAGGGAAAAAAAAAACATGTCTGAGTCTCTCTTTATGGATCTCCTTTTTATTGTATGTTTTTCATTTTTTATTGTATTTTGTTTGTTAACCTGGTAGAACACAAGTGCCTATTTTTCAGAGAAATGCAAACAATGTTTTAAGTGACTTTCTTAAAGCCTTTGTGGACTTCATTCATCAAAAATAACTTCCATAAAATGGTGTATTAAATAACTATGTCAAAAATAAACACTGCATAGAATGCCACAAAGCTGTATTTTAACCAAGTTTAAGTGCTTTTGTTCTAAAACACGTAGAACTTCTTTAGACACCAATTCTACATGTTTTAGAACGAAAGTGCTTAAACTTGATTAAAATATGGTTTTGTTTTATTCTGTGTTTTTTTTTTGTTTGTTTTTTACAGACTTTACTCATCCTAATGGCCTTTTATTTAACTCTCTTCACTAGTTCTGTGGTATCTCTCCCTTTAAACCTTTAGAATTTGACATAATACCCAGGAATGGGTCTCAACAAGGCCTTTTAAATGGAAGGAATCATACTAATGTCTCTTAAGTCTGACACAAGTTTTATTGTTAAACGTATAATCTATAGGCCCTTGAAAAGCTAAGTTGTCATATTTGCATATCTTCTATTGCCCATGCACTTATCATTGTTATCTTTAAATATTTACAGTTTCTGTGAACGATAATTTATTCCAAAGTTTTATTCATTTTTGGGTAATAAATCTGCCCCATTGTTTTTTTATTTATGTTCATTTTAAGCAGCAGGTTACAGAATTGAATCTAGTCTAAAATGTACTTGTACAGACCAGGTGTACGTTTTAAACGGAAATGGAGCAGGGAAAGCTTTATATACTACAAATCACATTAACTCTTAAATATTTTGCAAGAAGTTGAGAACAACAGTAGTTCTTGTAGTTTACAACTGTAAATAGAGTATTCCTAGTCCTCTACCCTCTTTTTTCCTTATTAAGAATATCTGAATAAATGGTTTGTTTGTAGCTGCAAAATGCAGCATTATACACTGTAATAGGATTGATTACAGCTGTAAGCAGAGATACAATGATGTACTGTGCGCTGCTATGAGCTTACTACACACAGGGCTGCACAGCTGGGTAGTGAGCAGCACTGTTGCTTCATAGCAAGAGGTTCCCCAGTTCTGTTTTCAGTTGGGGTTCCTTTTGTGAAGTGTACATATCCTCCATAAGTTCATGTGGGTTTTCACCTGTCCTGTGGTTTCCTCCACATCCCAAAAAAATGCAGTAAGTAGACTGGTGACTCTAAATTGCCCATAGGTCTGTGTATGATGTGTGTGTGCGGTATGGAAGAAATGTCAAGCAATCTACTTCAGTACTCAAATTGTCTGTGTTGACAGCTATTCATAGGGTCACTATAAGAGTCGGATGCAACTTAGGAGCGATGGATACTACATGCAAGCAGCATTCGTTTCCTTTAAATTTTGAGTACATTTGCACATTTTTTTTATGTTAACTCTCCAAAAAGACCAGTTGTCCCTATATATGGTGTTACAAGTACAAATATTTACCATGCTCTGGAGATATATATCTGCCGCATATGTACTGTGAATGAGCAAAGCAACTGAAATCATTGCCATTCAAATACAGAGATACACAGTCCAAGAACGCTGTGAATTTTCCAAATTTGCTGCCTAACAGCATGGCTCCCTAATGTAATTCTGAGACCCCTAAGTGCGAGCCGTGGAATTATGGAAAAAAGGTCCAAAAATACAATAGACCAGCAATGTCAAAAGTCCTTGTTCTTTTAAGCTGGTTTTGCATGGAGGAAAGCTCCTCTGTACCCCTTGAACTTGTGTGTGTGTGTGTGTGTGTGTGTGTATATATATATATATATATATATATATATATATATATATATATATATATATATATATATATATATATATATATATATATATATATATACTTCATTGTATCTGTTAGTGTGTTAAACTGTGAATAAAAAAATGAAATTAATTCTGCTGTAAATATGCTGAAAGATACACCATAAAATAAAAAGTTTGCTTTAATATAGAAATATAGCTTAGCAATGTAAAATGGCATTCATGCTGTGTGACATAGCTCTGGCTAAAGTAAGTAAAAAAACAAGGAACATCTATTAATGGACACAAGATATTTCCTGAAAGACATGTTTTCTTAATATCAGCAGCAGAACAGTTTAATGTATTCTCACAGATGTTTCCTGTCAGACTCCTGTAAATAAAATCAGCAGAAAACAATTCTGAAAGACAAATATTGTGTGCATTCTCAAATCAGCAGTAGTGCTTACAAGTAAATATTAAATGGTTTCACAGAAGGACAAGAGAAGTCTAAAAACAGACATTACGTGATTTCCTACAAAAGCCCAAAAAAGATATCAAGAGGAAAAAACAGGATCTGAAGTGCATGACTAAAAGAGTATACAAGAATTATAAATCAAACTGTGTTATTGGTATGTAGGAACTTAGGTTTTGGGGTAAATGGAGAATATACAAAAATCATCTATATTGGTCGTAAAGAAAAACTTTGCACATTAAATCTGTAAACTACAGTTATACATTTTGTTTGTTATAAAAAATAAGTTATTTATTAGTAATTGTGCTTACAGTAAAGTAGTACTGTGCTGCAAAATATATTTTCTCATCAGTGCAGTTTGCAAGGCTCTGTGTTTTAAATAGACTACAGATGCAGTCATGCAACACTCTATGTCTCTGATTCAGCAGTAAACAGCCAGCAAAACTTTGTGTCTTAGAAAAACTTTGGTTCCTATCCAGCACAGTTCAGTACAGCAAGCAGCACCTTCCTTCACAAATGTTTCAATGGTGACCCTAGCCTGTATCCGAACACAGGGGGAGTGTAATGCCTTGTATAAGGACACTCTAGTAAAAGCACAGTAACCAACATTTATGTTGAGTACTTCAGTTTTGTACAGTTTCTGCAGTTTGCATCAGTACAGTTCCTCAGACGTCTGAATCTGGAGTGAGAATGCAGTGCAGGAAAGTGAGCAGTGCCATAAATTCCCCAAGAAATGTAAAAAAAGCCAACTTTCAAAACTGAAACTGCCATTTTTGTTTTACCAATTTCACAAGTGACTACAGAGACTTTTCAACTATTTACAGTAGCAGCCTGGCCATCTGCCTCTCTGTTGACCAGTAAGGAAAATTTTCTGTGTTACATAGAGTATGGATGCCATTAGAGTTCATAACAACAGAATAAAATGTTGGTATACACAGCATATTTTCAAATGTAAAACCTTATTAGGGCAAGTTGATAAAAAGGCATGCAAATGGATTACAATATTTAACTGGTATCTCAAATAAAACCATGTGTGGTACAGCAAATGTTTACTGTGTAAATCATATAAAACTGCTTTCTGTGTACAATGTCATAAAAATAAAGTGCATGCCATTATTCAAAGGTTAGGCTGTACAGACAAACACTTTAATGGTAAAGAACCAGAAAAGTTCATATACTTACATTACATTTGGATGTTGGACAGTTATGTTCTGTCACTGCATTAATCTCAGAGTTACAACAACAGTCAAACCAGTCATTGACAGAACCTCTAATACATCTTGTTACAAAAGAATTTAATAGACAAGTTATACATACATTTTTTTCAGAAGTGCATAGGAGTTTTAGATTCAGCAGAACAGGTTACTAAAAATATCAGGCAGCCCATGCAGCATTACAGGAAACTCTTAAATAGCAGTTACAGGATAAAGAAAATAAATTAGCTGGGCTTCCTGCATACAACAGCTGAGCTTAAGAAAACATTGCAAAAGAGCAGGAAACTACAGCTGATCTGTACAAAAAAGGCATATTTTACAATATGCTTGTGTTTTGAAAATGGCTAAGCATACATGGCAGGATCTGATATATGGACAAATCATTCCCAAATGTTTTAAAACTTTCATTCAGTTAAATCAAGACATTTATCAGTACTACAGTAAAGTAGAGCATATGACTGCCATTCTCATAGCATAGTCAAAAGGTAAACAAAACAGTTCTAGTGCATAAAAATCAAATAAGAGTAGTTAACAGTAAAGATTTTAAGTCACAAGACTAACATGCATGTATTTTCTTTTCATCTAAAGTACATCTGTTTACAATGGACAAGAGCAAAAGGCAGACAACAGCAAATGTAAATAATGCAAATATAAACAAGTTAGTTAAGCCAATATCTATTTTGTTTTTACAATTAATTTTTACAATTATATAGTAACACCACACCAAAGAGTTAAAGCTCTAATAGACAAATTTAAAAAGAAATAAAATCATAAATGGTATTAATCAGTCTTTGTAAAATAAATGGCAGGGCAGTTAAAAAAAATCTGTAAGCTAATTGTAAAATAATGTTTATTTATGTAGTATAAATGCGGATTTATACACATCACAAATACTTATTATAATTCTAAGTGTTTTACAGCTGCATTATACTATCAAACTGCAAGTGTATTAACAAATAGGTTCATAGGTTCATAGATTAGTGCTAAGCTAACTGCCCTTGTGAGCCATTTAAGCCTAGCCAATTATCCCTTGTGAGACTCAAACCCTGCACCTTGTGTTTGTAAGGCAAACACCTTAACCATTAGGCCACCCTCCCAACCCATAATTAATTAAAGGAAACCCTCCCAAAATAATTAAAGGAAAAATGCTAAAAGGCTTAACCATGGTTTACAGAGTCTAAAATGTGAGCTCAGACCTTCCTAGGTCCTAGGTTAAATGAGTAGTTACAGAAAATGTTGGACAGATAAGGTGGAAAAAAAAAAACAAGACTGATTGCCAGACATATGGCTTGTGTTTTTCTAAAACATTACAGTTATTAAAACATAACTATTAAGTGTTCACATACAGCACTATTTGGTAATTGTAATAAAACGTCACAATTCTGCATGCATGTCACTGATGATCTGTTTGCAGGTAAATGTTAAAAGTAAAAAAAAAAAAAAAAAAAAAACCTCAGTTACATCAAGTACAGCCAGCATATGGGCCATAGTATACATATGATTCAAATAAATTATGCAAGAGGGTACAAATACCTACTAGTAATAGTAGACAGCAAAGGCAAAAGAAAAAATATATTCTCTCATTGGAAATGGTCAAAAAATATCAAATCAGATAATGGTCCACAGTTTGTTAGTAACCTAATAAAGCAAATGTATAACCAAAGTGTCGGGCTGGCATACATTCTATTCTCACAGCAAATAAACAATACTGCAATACTACAGGGGAAGGAGCACTCTCTCGGTTTTACACGGGCTGTATGAGCAATACTACAAAAGGGTCTAAAATAAAGCTACAGGAAAAAAAAGAATATCTCAATCCCTCTTGACAATACTCTTTTAGGGGAGGGGAAAACAGGCTTAGAAACACTGGTAAACAGATTAAACCTGACAGGCCAAGATATTTTACAAGCTGCTAATAACTATCATGCCAATTATTATTGTATTGCTTAGTATTAAATTGTATTTACAACCTGTTGAACTATAAAGCTATAAGAGAGAGAGAGTAAAAATATGTAAAAAAAATGAGCAATACTGGTCACCATCTTTTAATATTTTTTGGCAAGACAATGTTGATATGCAAAAAGCATAAGTATGTAGTTTAAATACCTAAAATAACAGGGGTTATGCCTCTGGTGCCAATTCCACTAGATACTTCTAAAGAGGCATACACATTTTCAAAAAAAGATTTTGCTTAATGTTAATGTTACTAAATTTGTAGATTGGACTAAATATACATTGCAGTCAGTATTTTATGTACAAACACAAAATTCATTCAGTGTAAATAAAATTAATGTCTAATAAATATGTGCAAAAAAACATGGATTGAAATGCATGAGTAGCAAATAGACTCTGTAAATATATAATGCATAGAACACATTGTAATGTAACAAGTTCAAATGAAATATGTCAAATTGTAATTTTATCACTGGTTCTTGGACCACCATTTTATCCATACCAGTATTGGTTACCCCAGTTAGAGAAAATTATATTAAAATATTGTACTCATACAGCTAATGGACTAATATGTAAATAGCATTCTTCAGTGTATAAATCCTGTTTTTTTATTTAAATCCTCAAGTATTAAAAGCCCATTTCAGTACTTTAAAATTTTCACTTCACTGTCAACTAAAGTGTATGGGCAGTTCGGAAATATGACCACAATGGTATGGTTAAAATGACATTAAAACTGTATATTTTCAGCACTGAATAAAGCTTGTAGTAGCAAATAGTCCTTGCTTCTTGCAGATATTAGTCTGTTTCTAATCGTTTGGTATAAGGTGATTAATACAAGTAAACAGTTAATTCAACAGTTGCAAAAAGTTAATAAAACAATTCTAAGTCATAAATTAAGTTCTGTGAAACCTACAGCAGACACATCTCATAACTGTTGGGATATTTTCACAGAATGGTTTGTAAAAGAAAAAGTTGTCAAATACATTCAGTTTTGGTAGTAATACTTGATATCACTGTATTAACTGTGTAGAATTGCATTTTGACTTGTAGCAAAAAGGAATAAAGGTTTTGTTTCCTATGATCTGACCAAAAGATATACATTCATATAAACTGTTTTAAAATAAAGAGAGGGAAATGTTAGTGTGTGTTGAACTGTGAATAAAAAATGAAATTAATTCTGTTGTAAATATGCTGAAAGATAAACCATAAAATAAAACATTTGCTTTAAATAGGAATATAGCTTAACAACGTCAAATGATATTCATGCTATGTGACATAGCTCTGGCTAAAATAAGTAAAAAAAAACAAGGAGCATCTATTAATGGACACAAGATATTTCCTGAAAGACATGTTTTCTCAACATCAGCAGCAGAACAGTTTACTATATACTCACAGATGTTTCCTTTCAACTCCTGTTAATAAAATCAGCAAAAAAAAATTCTAAAAAACAAATATTGCGTGCATTCTCACATCAGCAGAAGTGCTTACAAGTAAATATTAAATGGTTTCACAGAAGGACAATAGGAAAGCCTAAAAACAGACATTACGTGATTTCCTACAAAAGCCCAAAAAAAGATACCAAGAGGAAAAACAGGCTCTAAAGTGCATGACTAAAAGAGTATATAAGAACTATAAATCAAACTGTGTTACAGGTATGTAGGAACTTGGATTCCGAGGTAAATAGAGAATTAAAAGCCATCATCTGTATTGGTCGTAAAGATAAACTTTGCACAATAAATCTGTAAACTACAGTTGTACATCTTGTTTGTTATAAAAATAAGTTATTTATTAGTAATTGTGCTTACAGTAATATAGTATTGTGCTGCAAAATATATTTTCTCATCAGTGCAGGTTGCAAGGCTCTGTGTTTTAAACAAGACTACAGATTCAGTCATGTAAAACTCTGCATCTCTGATTCAGCAGTAAACAGCCAGCAAAACTTTGTGTCGTAAAAAAACTTTGGTTCCAGTCTAGTACTGCAAGCAGCACCTTCCTTCAGAAACATTTCAGTATCGAAAGAGCACAATGTCGAATCTCATTTTATCGAGACCTCTATATATCAAAAAGTTACATCAATGCACGCTTCATCAAATGTCTGCACCAAAACTACCAGGGCACTGCAGTCAGAGCAGCTCCTCAACTAACGAATATAATTTAACAAAAAATAAATCTCTTTCAACACTTTTGTGGGGGGGGGGGCACAGCGCCTCCCACACCCCCTGTAAATTTTATAGACCAACTCCGAGATCGCACTACAGTGGGGTAAGGGTAAATTTTCCGATCCCACTGCACTGCGATCTCCATTGAAAATGTTGAAAAGCAGTAAACATTTAGTGTTATTTTGTTTTGAAATGCAGGAACAGCAGTTATGCTTGGAGCGTGAACATCCCAAACTAGTAAATCTTATTGCATACTTTTGAGTACTACCTCTTTAAACTAATAATGGCTTATGGGAATTTCCTCTATTTTTTTCTTAGGTTTCTTTTCCGGTGATGAACACATGCTTCGAAGTTCATTTGGCAGTTTTGGTGCAGACACTCGAAAAGTGAGTAGATGATGTGACTTTTCGATATATAGAGGTCTCGATGAACTAGACTCAATAAAATGAGATTCAACGTTGTATTCTTTCGATACAATGAAGTAGACCCATATATATATATATATATATATATATATATATATATATATATATATATATATATATATATATATATATATATATATATATATATATATATGTGTGTGTACACCAACTCTGAGATTGTTATATTGCAGAGAGAAGGGAATATTCCAAGAAATAGCTATCTCTGACTTAATACATCTACGTCCACATTTTCAGTCATTCTGTCTTGCTATTCTGGGAGGTGCAATAATGAGTCTCAAAATATCAAATGGTTACCTAATAAAACTAACTAGAGGAGCACAGTTGACCAATAAATCCAAATGACTCTCAAATGAAGACACCCAGGGTAAAGAAGACAACATAAATAGATGCATACGTATGACATCACTCTGGCTCTGCAAAACAATCAGTATGGTTATCCTACAAACTTTATGATTTATGATTTTGCTTCCATCTGCACTGGCCCTACAATAATTTGAAAGCACACAAAATGTGTTCCTGTAGTGCTACTACTGTCTGAGAAAAACTAAGTTGCGTTTTGTTAAAAAATGAAACAAATCAGTGACCTAGGCTTACTGTGTTAATTGATGTATTTTAATCTGTTGTTAACCTGAGCTAACCATGCTTAATTTTAGGAGCTATACAGCATATTAATTTTTCTGAAGCTTCATAGGTTTGTGAAAGACACAGTACCTATTTAACAGATTTAGAATTTACAGAAAGAAGTTGTCTAAAACTATGTGAAACATATTAGAGTTCTTGATTCACAATATTACACGCTTCTTTCTTTAAGACAGTCAAGGTTTTAATCTTGGCTAATTTACAATGCAGCATCTGGCCTGGTTGCCAACATTAACAGTAGAATTCATGCAAGTTCCAGTCTATAATAAAGTTAAGATGCATTATGTATTCACTTTTGGATTTAACATTAGGTGCAGCAGATCTTTTCTGTACAGAGCACAAATACTACATAAAAGTTAATTGTTTTATTTCTCAGAATACAACTGCTGCTCACATAAGTTTTCATTATATGCCATAGTTTAAATCTTATATGATAGATGCAAGTGAATCGCTATTAATTAAGCCATTTGAACCATACATTTCCATCTTGTACAGCAAAAACTGCAATGATGACTGCAGTTTTAATGATACTGCAGTTCTAAAATTAAAGTTTACCTCCAGTAAACAAAGCTACAGAATGCTCTATTTTTTTTCTTTTCTATACGTTTTGCTTCTGCACAACCTATATAGAATTAATAACTTAAACAAACTTGATACTTTCAAGTAAAAACATGCTTTTAAGTCAAATTTTCTTTTGTTTCCACTGATAAAAAAACAATAAAAGACAAAAATTATGAGTTATAAACTAAAACACAGGCATGCCCACAGAATCACACAATTCATTACTATATTACTTAAACAGCACAGGCAGAATTTGAACCACAAGCTGGTAGACAGAAGATCAGAACTCAGTGCAAAGCTGCAGGGCTGACTAAAAGACTGTATGCAGACAGTACAAGACCCCATTCCTTCACCAGTGACTGCTAAATTTCACACCAAGTAATACTCTAGCTGAAATAAAACTAATCAGAAAATAAAACTGGTGTTCATTCACAACCAACTCCTAAACTTCACACCAAGTAAGACATTAGCTGAAATATGACCAATTTTCACATGCATGTATATTTTCATAGTTTCATAGTAGTGTACTAGGCTATCTGCCCTGGGGCATTTACAAGCCTAGCCAACAATGATGTGGCTTACGCCACCCCGTATTATATAGTTGCGCCTCTCTAGTAGTGACACATGTGGGACCCCATTATTTAGTAAACTATACCTCTGTCTAGTAGTGACACTGAGGTGACTCCCGGGGTAAACTTACGATCTCCCATCCATGCATCGAGATTTTTCTTGAACAGTGCCTATGAAGGGCTCTGTCTCACATGAACTGGGATTTTGTTCCAGAGTACGGGTAACCTCTGTGTTATGAATCTATCCCTCCAGCATGTTTTATTCATATTTGTGCAGAGGTTAAAATCTTTAGCTCGCGTGGTTCTGGTGGATCTGGATTTTTTGAGATGGAGCATGTCCATCAGTTCTTGGTTGGACATGGCCCTATATGTTAGGCACAAATCACCTCTGAGCAGGCGGTATGCTACTGAATAGAGCTGGAGTTTCTTTAATCTAGCTGGATAAGGCACATGTTTGAGACCCATGATCCTCTTGGTGAGGTACTTCTGGGGTCTTTCCAGTTGTTGCATGTGCCGGGTGAGATACATCCCAAATGCAGCATTATATTCAATCATGGGCCTGACAAGTGAGGAATATAGAGGTACAATGACCTCCTTTGATCTGGATGAGAATCCCTTCATGATGAGATGGGCAAGGTAGAATGTCTTTCTGACCACTTTGGCAACATGGTTGTCAAAGGAGAGGTCACTATCGACTTGAGTCCCCAGGTCTCTGATTACTTCTTCCGTACTCAGTGGGTTATTGTCTATGTGATAATTTGTGGGTACTTTGTTTTTCCCAAAGGGGATGACTATACATTTTGTGGCGTTAAGTTTGAGGCCATGATTCCGGCACCAGTTGTCCGTTTCAGTGAGACCTTTCTGTAGGATGTGTGTGTCAGCAGGTGACTCAACTATGGCACCCAGTTTGCAGTCATCTGCAAACTTTGTCAGCCATAACCGTCCCATATTTGCTTTCACATCCGAAGTAAATGCCGAATAAGAGTGGTCCCAAGACTGAGCCCTGTGGGACACCACTGTGACGGTTTTGAGTCTGACATGGCTCCAGCAATTTTGACCTTAGGGGTTCTGTTTTTTAGCCAGTTTGCTACCCATCTTGTGACATATGGATTTACATTTAGGCTGCTGAGCTTGTCTATGATGCCAGAGTGTGGTATCGTGTCAAAGGCTTTAGCCAAGTCCAAGTAGGCAGTGTGGACAGCCTTGCCCTCGTCGATGGCACTAGTGACTGTCTCAAGAAGTCAACCAGGTTTAAGAGGCAGGATCTGCCTTTTACAAAACCGAACTGGGTGGGATCAAGGGTCTGCAGATCTCCAATATCGCCATTTATGAGTTCCATGATGATTCTTTCCATAGCCTTGCAGACCAGGCTGGTCAGACTTATGGGGCGGTAGTTACCAGGGTCAGTAGAATTTCCCCTTTGTGGAGTGGGACCACTGTTGCTGTGCGCCAGTGTTCAGGTACATATCCTGTAGTGAGGCTAAGATTGAATAGCGTTTTACGTGCGGGTTTAGTTCTTCTTCATGTTCACGTAGCACCCAACCCCGGGTACCATCGGGTCCCTTAGATGCTGTCTTTTTTGCTCTGTTGAGTGCTGATTTCACCTGAGTGTCTGTGATGACAGCTAGGTTACATTCAGCAGGGATATTTACTTCATCTTTAGGGGGTGAGGGAGGGGAGAAATTTGCACTGAACCTATCTGCCAGAATATTGGCAATGTCGGTAGAGTCAGTGAATTTTTTGTCGTTGTGTACCAACTCAGAGCATATCTGAGAATTTCCTCCCAAGGTTCTGACATAATTGAAGAAGGCCTTGCGATTGTCTTTGGTATCCTTGGCAATCTTTCTCTCAAAGTTGGCTTTAGATGTTTTTATGAGAGAACGTAGTTTTTTACTTGTGCTGATCAGGGAAGCCTTTCCTTGTGGGATTTGGCTTTGTCCTGCAGTAGCTTCCTTCTTTTGTTGTACAGTTTGTTTATAGCCGGGGTCCACCAAACCGGGCGTTTTCCCTTGGTGGAGGGGGTCTTGGTTTTAGTTGGGATTGCTTGATCCATGCATTCTTGGAGATGTCCGTAGAAGGCTGTTGTGTAGGATTCAGCATTTTGGGATGTGGTTTCCATTAACCCAGTAGGCTTAAAGGATATAATTTCTGACTTAAGGAGTGTAAAGTCAGCTTTTGAAAAATTTTTCACTGTAGTCTTTTGTTCTGGGGGGGGGGTGGGATATGTACATCCAACGTGATCAGTTTATGGTCAGATCTTACTAGTGAGGGGTTTATATCCGGTGCGGAGCATTTGGACCCCATGTTTGTGATAATCAGGTCAAGTATATTATCTCTCCTCGTAGGAGAAGTGACCAGTTGCTCCATAGCATTTGAGTTAATGAATTCCAGGAATCTTTGGGCTAGGGTGTTAGGGCTAGAATAGTGGGCCCAGTCTATGTTGGGGTAGTTGAAGTCACCCAATATGATGGTGTTTGGTGTGACATTCATATGCTCCAGTGTTTTCAGGAATGCTTGATGGGATTCCTGTGATTGGGAGGGTGTTCTATAACATGCGACCAGTTGTATGGCAGTTTTGCCTATGGTGAGTAAAACTTGTATGGTTTCTGATGCTTCATGGGTAGCCACCAATCGAGAGGTGTAGGTGTCCTTTATGAAAATGGACACTCCCCCTCCCTTTGTGGTTCGGCCTGGAACTTGAGGCCGAAAAGCATGATATGAGGTATAGCCTGGTAGCGCTGGAGTGCTCTCAATTCGGTCCCATGCTCTAGCTATTCTGGAAATGAGCAGAACTGGGGATGTAACCTATGCTTAGCAGTTTAACTGCTAAGCTCTACCTATAGACCCCCCAAGGTACTCTGGGACAAAATTTGGTTGGGGTGCACAGCTAGGCTTATAAAGGCCCTAGTGGTTGTTAGCCTAGTAACAACCTATAAACCTAACAAAATAGTAAAAACTACATGAAAAACCTAGCCAAACTAGAATTTTCACTGTGGGATACCCTAAACCTCCTGTAATAGAGGCCCATGGGATATATGCAAATGAACCCTTAAAGACATCAAGTATTTCAGCTATATGGCATCTGAATGTCTATGACTTTTAACTTTTTCTTTTTAAGTCTTTGTGGGCACATTTGGGCCATAAAGCCAAAACACACTAGCTGCAGACATGCATGTTTCAGCCTTCTTATGACCTAATTTAAACTGGCAATACAATGATTTTAAATAATCAATAAAAGTGATTAATAATAAATAAAAAAATAGGAAAAATAGAATGTCAGGAAACAGGATAGAATAAATGGATAATCAGACAAAATAATAAAACCTATGCGGTCGGACTTCCAAAGGCTGATAATGGTTCCACAGTCCGGTAAGAATTTTGCTTCAACTCTTGCTTATCAGGCCTCAAATCTGTCCCACTTCCATGATAGCTTAGGAACTGCAGGAGCGGCCTTAGGCCAACTGGCACCATAGGCAAAAGGGCTCTACGGCATCCCCCACCACACTACCCGGTGCCCCCATTCTGGTCTACCTACACCAAATAAATACTGGAAAAGTGCCCCCTGCTAGAGCGGTGCCCTAGGCAGCTGCCAAGTTGGCCTATGCCTAAGGCTGGCTATGAGGAACTGTTTCACGCTGACCTGCTTCTGCACGTCATTAATAACTTACTTCTTAGAATTGGCATTCAAGAGTGTTGACGTGCATCATCCCATTTTACTGTCCGGTCTTTCACTTAATCTGTTGCCCACCACTGAAGTGTTGTTTTTTTAACTTATTTCTGACCAATAACTGCTGTAACTACTTTAACTCATTATTTCATGACCCTTTAGCAGCAGAGCAAATTTTACTTGTTTCTAAGACACTTCAGTCTGACAGATTTCATATTATATTATTTGTTTTTATTATTTTTATGCCTTTTTAACATTTTTATTAACATCACCAATTCTAAAGTGAAGTGTACACATTCATTTATAAAAGAGAAAACAAACCATTCCAAAGATTTTTTTCATGCATTATACAGACATGATTTCTGTTTAAACAATTATTCAATGTAACATTACATAGGTTCATAGGTGTGTACTAGGCTAATGACCCTGGAACCTTTACAAGCCTAGCCCATAGGATTACCCTGGCATCGTGCCAGCTGACCTTCGTTCCCAGCGCTTCTGTCAAGTAGGGCCACTGTAGTGATCCCCGGGGTGAATCTTCTATTTCCCATCCACTCATCAATACTTCTCTTGAAAAGGACCAGTGAGGTGCTCTGTTTGACATGTATGGGAAGTCTATTCCACAGCATGTGCAGTCTCTGGGTTATGAACCTGTCCTCCAGCACGTTCTCTTGATTGTGGTAATGAGGTTGAGGTCTCTGAAGCATGTGGTGCAGAGGGATTTGGATTTTAGATGTAGCTTTTGTAACAGAGCTGGGTCAGACATGGCTTTGTAAGTCAAGCAGAGATCGTCTCTAAGTAGGCAATATGAGAATAGTTGGAATTTTTTAAGCATGTCCATGTAGGACAAGTGTTTAAGGCCTAGAATCCTCTTTGGGAGGTACTTTTGCGGCCTCCAGTTGTTGCAGGTATTTAGTGAGGTACATGCCAAATGGGGTACTGTACTCGATGATTGGCCTAATGAGGGAAGAGTAGAGGGAGACAATGACTTCTTTCTTCCTGGATGCAAAACCTTTAGTAAGTAATGAGATGTGCTACATAGAAGGACTTTCTGACCACAGTGGCAATGTGGTGGTCGAAAGAGAGGTTGCTGTCAACCTGTTTTCCCAGATCTCTTATAACGCTTTCTGTGTTCAGTGGACTACCATCGATATGGTAATTAAAGGGAAACGGGTTTTTTTCTAAAGGGGATGATGACATTTTTGGCATTGAGCTTAAGGCCATGGTTCTGACACCAGCTGCTGGTCCCAGTGAGGCCTTTCTGTAGGATGTCAACATCACTTGGGGAGTTAATAATAGATCCCAACTTGCAATCGTCTACGAACTTTCTTAGCCAGAGTCCTTCGTGTTGGCCTGGACTTCAGAGAAGTATATACCAAACAGGAGAGGACCCAGGACTGAATCATGTGGGACTCCACTCGTGACTGGTTGGCAGTCTGACTTGGAGTCAGCTACTTTCGCACTGTGGGTTCTATCTGTGAGCCAGTTTGCAACCCGCCTAGTGATAATAGTGGTTGATGCCTAGCTTATTGAGTTTTTCTATGATTCCTGAGTGGGGAACGGTATCAAAGGCCTTGGCCAGATCAAGGTAGGCTGTGTGAACCACCTTGCCTTCATCCACAGCTCTGGTGACTGACTCAAAGAAGTCGACCAAGTTGAGCAGGCATGATCTACCCTTCACAAAACCAAACTCTGTGGGATCCAGAGTTTGAAGATTACCTATATCCTTGTTTATTAGGTCTATGTTGTTGCATTCCAGATCTTTGCATATCAGACTTGTTATGCTAATGGGGCGATAGTTCCCAGGGTCTGCAGTTGCTCCTCCTTTGTGGAGAGGGATGACTGTAGCAGTGCCCCATTTGGTAGGGACAGAGGCTGTGACTGAACAGAGCACACAGGTGAGGTGCCAGTTAACTCTGTAGTTCATGTAGAACACAGCCAGGCATACTGTCAGGTCCCATAGAAGCTGTATTCTTGGCCTTGGACAGTCCTGTTTTAACCTGTGCAGCAGTAATACTGGGTGCCTGGCAATCTACTGTTAATGTGATAGGTCCTTTGGGAGGGGAGAGAGGGGTAAAGTTGGCATTGAATCTGTCGGCCAGTATATTGGCAATATCTGTTGGCTCGGTATAGGAGGTACCATTGTGCAGCAGCTCAGAGCAAATCTGGGTATTGCCATGGAGATACTTTACAAAACTATAGAAGGCCTTGTGGTTGTCTTTACTATCTGTTGCAATTCTGTTTTCATAGCTTGCTTTAGAGGATTTGATGAGGGATCTCAACTTTTTGATGCTGATAAGGGAGTTTTTCCAGTCTTGGGACTTCACCTTATTCCGCATCAGTTTCCTCCTTCTGTTGTAGAGTTTGTTTATGGCAGGTGACCACCAGATTGGTGTCCTATTTTTAGAGGAGAGTGTCTCGGTTCTATTGGGTATGGCAAGATCCATACATTTGTGTACGTGTTCGGACAATGCATTGGTGTATGATTCGGCAGTCATGCAAATATTCTCCATTTGCATGGGTGCCGTGAAGTTAACCTCTGTTTTTAGGAGCCCAAAGTTAGCTTATGAGAAGTTTTTCATGGTGGTGGGAGGGATGTGGATTTCCAAGGTGATTAGTTTGTGGTCGGATCTAACCAGGGAGGAGTTGACTACTGGTGTAGAGCAACAGTCGCCCATGTTAGTAATGACCAGGTCAAGGATGCTGCTACCTCTAGTAAGAGTAAGAACGAGCTGGTCCAGGGCATTGGAATTAATAACTTCCAGGAAACGTTGGGCAAGTGTATTGGTACAGGAGTAGTTTTCCCAGTTAATGGAGGGGTAGTTGAAGTCGCCCAGTATGAGAGTGTTAGGTTGGACCCTAATATTCTCCAGGGTGCTTAGGAATGTGGAGTGTGAGTCTTGGGACATGGTTGGGGACCTATAGCAGGCTACGACCTGAATCTCTGTCTTACCCAATGTTAGCTGCACCTGAAGTATCTCTGATGCGTTATGTTGGGCTACCAGTCAGGAGGTGTGCGCATCCTTTATGAATATGGAAACAGCACTGCCTTCAGAGCTTCTGTCCAAGTTCTGAGGCCGAAAGGTATGGAATGAGTTATAATCTGGTAGTGCAGGGGTACTTTCTGCTGCCAGGTCTCTGTTAAAGCACAAATGTCGATGTTCTCCATTTTAAGAAGTGCTTTGAGCGAGTGCATTTTGAAATTTAGACTTCTAGTGTTGAGCAGCATGACTCTCAGACTGCATTTGTTTGTAGCTGTTACAGTGATAATTTGGTCTTTTGAACACCGCCTAAAAAGGCACTATAGGGGTGGCAATAGCCTTTGCCATCCGGAAGCCCAGGGATGACAGATGCAGGCCATCTCTGACAAAGCATCAAGGTCTGTCAATCATATCATCCCAGGCAGACAGATAATTGATCCCCTTAGAATGACACCAGAAACTTAACCAATTGTTGAAATCAATAATTTTCTGCTTGTACTGTGGTATCATTCTGGGTGATGGTAGGATGCTGCTCAGGGCTAGGGTCATACCCACCTGGGCTACATAATCCGAGAGCTCCTCCATGTCTCTTTTCATTTAGTCCAGAGATGTACATCTCAGGTCATTCACACCCACATGTACAATGACAGAGTCATATTTGTACCTGTTGTTGAGGGACCTGAGTGCATGCGTTATGTGGCAGATCCTGGCACCTGACAGACAACTGACTGTTACTTTATACTTACTCAACTTTGTGAGTGGGACATCAGTGTGCCTCACTATCAAGTCACCTATGACTAGCGTGTTGGGCATACTGTTTTGCCTTAGGAGCTTTGGTTGAGTGGCATATTGTTTAGGAGAGTTATGTGACTCGTGATTAGTGTTGTGTTGTGGGGGTCGAGTGCGTTTATGCCTTGGAGGTTTCTGCTGTTTGGATAGATTTTTATTGAGAGCCTCCACAAAGCTGGGTGTGTGGTTTGTGTTTTTATGTGAAGGCAGTGCTGGTGTATGTTCTGGAGGGCTATGTGTTCCATGTGGTGTGGTGTAAGTGTTGACATTCTCCTCTTGAACAGCTATTCTGGTCTTGGCTGGAGAGTGAGTGGTTTTCAATTTGGATATTTTGGAGAGTGAGTGGTTTTCAATTTGGATATTTAAGTGCATCTCTCGTAAGTCTGAGTGTTGGGAAGTAAGAGGAGAGGGTTGTCTGTTTACATGAGGCAGTTGCTACATTGCCTCAAGATGCACAAGTTCACCAGGTTAATAGGAGAAAGCACAGGGAACTGACCTTTAGACATGCCTGGAGGAGTGGGCATTAATAATAAGTATTGGAGCTGTTTCCTTGTAGAACGTTTAGTGCTGGCAGTAATTTTGTGTGCTACAATAATTGCTACAAGAAGTCTAGTAAAGTGCTAGACTAATAAGCTAGTAAAAGAGCAGTAGAAGACAGAACTAGCAGCAGTAAGGGAAAAGTTGAAGAGGAGACTTTGGCACCACTCAGAAGCTTACAAACAGTCCTGGATACAGCAAATCTGTATCTGGACTAGACTAGTTACAGGAAAGGTGGGAAACTAGAGCAAACGCGTTAAACCAGAAAGTTGAAAGAGATGGAAAGACTGCCCAAATGACCAATAAACTGCAATTCCTGGGCCAGAAACCACTCCTCTTGTGGTAGATAGGCTACCTAGTGCTTACCACTCCCACTGACAAGCTAGAAGGCTTTCCTCTGACACAGAAAGGCTTGGAGGGCCCAGAAGCTTACAAACAGTCCTGGATGCATAAAATCTGTATCTGGACTAGATTAGTTATAGGAAAGGTGGGAAACAAGTGAAAATGTGGGATTTTAAATCAGAAAGTTGAAATAGATTGTGCAAATACTGCTTTCCCTGAACTATTCCTCCTCCTATTGAACATTACACTGTATGCATGTACTTTCATTTAGTTTGCCTCTTCCTTTTCCTAAAGATCCCACCTCCAATTTTTTATATCATTTACAATGAAAGCAGGAGCTCCCTGATCTGGCTCCCCTCAATACTAAGTTGGGAGCAAAAAAAAAAAATAGTTGTTCCATCCTTTGATCTGATGCTCTGTTCTTCCCTTCTCTCCTCTATTCCACATAAAACCCTCACATAGCATCAGCAAAAATAAAAAAAAAGTCTGTACTTCTATCTGGCACTCCACCATAGAAAAGAAGGAGCCAGGTCTATAGTATACCCTCACAAAAGAGAAAACACAATCTGGTGCTTCTCCATCCTTTCCTATAGTGGAGCACCAGGTCCATGTCATACCTTCTAAAACCCTGCCATTTAAATGAAGAGCAAAAAAAATACTTTCATCTAGTACTAGTCTGCACTTCCATCTGGTGCTGTACCATAGGAAAGAAGGCAGAAGAGCCAGGTCCACTGCACAACCTCACGTAGAGTTAGAGCATCTCCATCCTTTCTTATAGTGAAGATCTAGGTCTATGTCATGCACTCCCATTTAAGAAAGGAGCAAATAAAAAAACGGATCTGCTAATTGTGACCCCTTAATACCTTATGCCAGGGGCACCTGCCCACTTCGCCCCACCATAGCTACACTTCTGTTTGTAACATTCAATAATTCTGTTTCAAATAGTTTTGTTTTTTATTTCAATTATTACCAGGCAAGAGCTTTAAACATAATAGGGCCTTATTGTGTCTAGGCAATTCAGTTTCTATATCCACGCTAAAAAAAAGTCCTTACTCAAAATAATTTTCTTCTCCAGCACTAATGAGAAAGAACCCTGTAGGGAATTCCTAAAATCTATCAACTCATTGTATTCCCAAAAACATGTTCCCAGGTACCCATTTCTTTCCCATCACACCTCCAGCTATTGCTGGATACCAGTGGAAAATTTCTCTGAAATCTACATGAGGTATAAAAATACCTATACAAAACAATCCATGTGCAATCCTAAACCTTTTAGATTTTGTTACATAATTGGAAGCCATACAAACAGATTTTTCCCATTGTTTCTTTGTATATTGCCTTTCCATTCTCATTTACCATTCTTTCTTTAACTACTTCTGATTGTTTCTAATAGTTATAATGCATTATTTTAGACTGTCTACTAATTATCCATTTTTTTACCACAGCAGTTCTCACCCCCTATCCTTTTCTCTATGCCTAAACTCTGTTATCAATCCCTGGTAAGGACAGTATTTTCCAACTTGCAGTTCAAATGTTTGCTAGGCCTCATCCTACTCTATGACTTTTTCCACCTTAGTTATTTGCTCCCAGTATATTGGTCCCTTTGCTAATTTTCTCCAATAAGTTCCAGCTTCCTCTTGCCTATTTTCTGTGCCCCTACTTGCAGTCATCCCTACGTTGAGTTAGTTCTCAGAATATTTTCTGCTACTTTATAAATATTCTGTATGGTTGTTACTATTCTCCTCAAGTGTCTGCATCCAAAATCCAACTGCTCCTTATTTCATGAACTTCCCCCTCACACCCCATTTCAACATCACTCCTTTCCACTTAGATTTGTAGTTTTCTACTTGTGTTATGCATATGAACCTTAACTGTGTAGCTGTTACGTATCTCTTCAAATCTGGTCATGCTAAAACACCTCGTTCTGTGGGGAGAAACAACCTATCCCACTCAGTTCATGCCATCTTTCCCTCCCAAATAAATTCCTTCACTTCTTTGTTAACTATGGTCCACAGTTTCCCCTGTGGTGGATAAAAATATGCCTGCAAGGCATACAATATTAAAAGAGACTATTATGCATTGCTCTTTTTAGTGATTTGCTGAAAAGAACCACACCTTAAAAAAATGGAAGTTAGCTGTTAGAAGAGTGGCCCAAGTATGCCTACACATTCAGTAAGACAGGATCGGAGAACATAAGTTCCTTAAAGTCCGAGATAAAAAAATGGAGAGAGAAAGGGAGATAATGTAACACAGTGGAAAGAGATTGTTTTACTTAGAAATAAAACTTTTTCTAAACACTTTCATTAAATTATTGCCCAGAACATAGGAAAAACATACAATAATAACAAAGAAAACAAACCATATTATTTATTTGACATTTGTTTACCTGAGTGGTCTGACTGGGTCTACAGAACCCGTTTTCAGCAAAGACCTGGGGAGAAAAACTCCACATACACTACAATACAAATACAGTATAACCTAATACAATACAAATTACATTAGAAATACTATACACAAATAAGTTAAAAGAACATAAAATGTTATAAGATGTTACAATATATACTACACATATAAACAATTCTACAGAGTTAAAACATTATGGACAATAATAGTCATTCTCACCATAAACATAGCCTATGAGTAGATACTGTCCAAAGCTAGTATGTATGTAGTGTACTGTATGATATTAACTGTCATAGTACATGAAAAAATAGAATGTTGGCTTCAGTTAGGAAAATAATAGAAAGTTAGTGATGAAGAAAGATATTGAGAGACTTAAGAATAGAGGCATTGCAGCTTGAGCAGTAGCTTAAGGATATGGTATATAAACAGAGATGGAGTTAGGAGAGCTTTAGGCCCCTGTAGACTGTGAGGGAGTGAGATGTGACAGAACAGGAGGATAAGGCTAGTGTGGAAGAAGCGGAAGAGCTGAGCATTAGGCAGGCTTAATGCAAGAGCAGAGCCATGTACATTTGAGATGATTTTTTCAAGAGGTTTTGAAATGGTTTAGGCCAGGCACAGACCTGGTAGATAGAGGTAGTGAATTCCATAGTATAGAGAGAGTAAGAATACAGAGTGGCCTTGTTTTCTTGTAGGTTTTGAGATAGCTAAGAGATTTTTGTCTTCTGATGATGGGGATTAATTTGGTGTGTAAGGTGTGACTAGACTGGCTAGTGCAGGGCAGGCAGTAGGCTTGAAAATAAGGTTGTGCAAGGTGGACAGCTGAATAAAGGCAAGTTGGTTAAGGATTTCAAGCCAGTTTAGATCTAGTACTCATTTACAGTGGTGTGTGTCATAGCTACAGTTTGTGGCAAACTTTGTTGTAGCACTGTTCCATCTTGTTTAGGGTAGAAGTTTGTAAGTTAGGATTGGGGCACAGAAAAGAAGGGAGGGAAGTAAAAATGTTTTTGCAAGGGTATTTTTGGTTGCTGTAGTAAAGAAATGGTTGATTCTATGCAAGAGTCACAGTTTTTGATGAGGTTTCTTTATATTTTGCTGTATAGGGGGGGGGGGTCGAATGAAAGCTTATAGTTAATGATAACTCCTAGAAGTTTGGTTTCCTGCACTATTTCTATGACTGTGTTGTCAGATGCAAGGCTGTTGAAATGATCAGTGACAGGGGAGGTGTTTTGGGGTGAAAGAGTACTAGTTTAGTCTTCTTTGGATTAAGAAAGAGTTGGGCATTTCTTAGCCAGGATTTGGCTGCAGTAAAGGACTGCTGAGTTTTTGAAAGTAGTTCTGGTAGTGTTTGAGCAGTACAGATTATGGTGGAATCATTAGCGTATTGAATGAGGGTTCCAAGGTGAGAGGCAGAGTGAAGGTTGTTGGTGAAAATG
This sequence comes from Protopterus annectens, assembly GCF_019279795.1. Taxonomy (NCBI): domain Eukaryota; kingdom Metazoa; phylum Chordata; order Ceratodontiformes; family Protopteridae; genus Protopterus; species Protopterus annectens. The sequence goes on from NC_056735.1 coordinate 183,864,865, forward strand.
TTAAAGAGTAGGGATTTGAGGATGGAGCCTTGAGGGACTCCAGTAACATATTAACATTTTTTCATGCATTATACATTACATATATATTTTTTCTTTCTTTATAAGTGTCATTTACTCCAGCATTAAATAAATTGCTCATTTTCTACCTTCTTTTAAACCTCACTCTTCCTCCTGAATATTATTCTTTAAGCATTGTTCCCGAAAATACCATTTTTTATATGCAATTTGCTGTAAAATATTCTTACAAATCAGCTAATACTAAACCAGATTGTTATATGGGAAGGATCAACTTATCACATTTAACGTTCACCACTCACAAATAAATTCCTTCAACTCTTTATTAATTGTTATTCACAATGTCTCCTTTGGTTGATAAAAATATTCCTAACCCCAATGTGAAACTAAAGGGGCTAAAAATATTTTCACTTCTTGTATCTTTGAATTCATATCCATAAACAAAGAGTTTCTAGTTTCTCGGTTTTGTATTAAACTTTTGTTTAGTCTCTTCTCATATGTCCTTAGCTGCCATAACAGAATCCTTCTCAATCCATACACCTAAATACTACACCTTATTACATCCTCATAAATATGTGTATTGCTGAACAAGTTCATGTCTAGGTACAATATTTGCAGCTATAGCCTGTGGATCTATAGGAAGCTGGGTCTGATGGGTATTTACCCTCTGAGTAATATAGCCATCACAGCTTTCTTCCAAGTTGCTGGTGCTTCACTGCTATTCATAATACTATTAAACAAAAACCTTCCACATCTTTATCACTTTCTTCCCTCCAAAATTCCAGACTTCTAGAGAAACACCATCTGTTCCTGGAGACTGTTACCATTTTTATCTCATCTCTTCCTATCTTAACTATTAGCTGTCCAACCTCATCTTCATCTAACTTTACAATAGTTAGGTCTTCCATAAATATTTTCATTTGTGCTTTTTCTTGGTTTCCACAGTCATCTGCTTTATAGAAATGTTCATAAAATTTCTGAAACATCTCGAGTACTTCTGTAGGGTCTCCAATTATTTTTCTTGTCATAAGCTCCCTAAGTCTGGTGACAATCCTTTCTACTTTCTAGTAGTTAAGTTGTTCCACTTGAGTTCTTGCTCAACAGCAAGCTTTCTACACTTGTGCATATTATCCAAATACTCCCTTATTTTTCCTTTAGCACTCTGCATTAGCTCTTCTTCTTCTTGTTCTGTGAGATTCCCATTATTCTGCAATATGTTAACCTTTGTCAGCTCCTCTAAATAATCCCTATTATTTTTAACCATATGTCTTCCTTTTTTACTTCTGCCCAATTTTTAACCACCATTTTCATTTTATCCCACTTACTAGCAATCCCATCTGAAGATACTTCTCTCCTCCCCAATAATTCTAGAAAATTTTCCGCTACCCTTTCCAACTCCTGTCTATTTAACAAGTAGGAAAGTGCCAGCGTCTCATTTTTACTTCATTACCCTGTATTTTTATCTATCTTTTTATCAGTGCATAAAACAGTAATACTTACTGGATGTGTGTCAAAGCTTTCAATTAAATGCACATGCTTCTGTGAAATACAATTTATATCCAATCTAGCCCAGTTATTATACCTTGGGGAATAATACATAAATTCTGTCTGCACTCCTATGACTAAACTAACATCTTCCATATCAAATATTTTCATAAAGTTCTTTGGAAATACACCGTCTTTTGTTATATTTTCCTTTATAGGTCCCCCAATAACATCCTCACTGCTGCAAATCAATTTCCAGTTGCCACCCATAAATAATATTCTCTGCTAAAACTGATTATTTCTCCTAAAATTTTCTTAAGCTCCATAGTAGCAGTTTTTTGCTGGAATACAAATACATGCCAGCATAATCCTCCTCCATTGCCAATTTCCACTTACTACCACAAATACTGGGGGGGGGGGTTAGCTGTCATGGAGTGAACATGGTTTTCTACTAATTTTTACACTACTCATTGCATCTAGCTAATTTATGGGTACAGTAAAACAACTCTTAACTAAAGTGAAGCCCTTTTGTTGGCTCAGCTTTTCTCCTTAGTTCACAGAAGCAACACAATTCAGACACTGCAATAATGGAAAGGGATACAGCATGAGAGCAAAATGTGAACTCTGAGTTGAGCACTTTAATGGAGTTAGTTTCATGTATACCTTATTTATTGAAGCAGATAATGCAGAATACAAGCACAATGAGACACTTGTAGTGCCAAAATCACATTTTTAGAATTAATCCTTAATCTGCATGGGTACAGGACTGCCAAAATAATGTGACTGCATGTGAGCAGACAATGGGTTCTCTACAGGCTTGGACTGTCACCAGGGAAGATGGGAGTAGGAGAAACAGGCTTCATCTAATTGAGCTGAAGGAGGGCAAAGAGAATGGAAACCATTCCACAACACACATCATGAAGCAATGCCTGAACCGGCAGCCCATGATGTATCCTCTGCAACCAAAGGACATCAACCTCATGGATCCATTGGAAATGGATAATAGAATGGCCAATTGTGAGGATGACCTTTTGTAATCCTCCACAGACATGGGCTCAGAGGGATTTGGAGAGGTCCTTGGTCAAATCCCTCTGCAGCCTGTAAAGAGCGTTAAATAATTCAGGGACCTCAAGGCAAAGGTCGCTGAAGCAAATAAACACTTTCCAAATCTGTTCAATGCCCTCAACTCTCTATTAGGGGGATGGACATTGGAGCTCTGCTCAGCTAGCTCTAGTTTTGTGGCTCCCACCACAACCATAACATAAACAGGGACATATTTACTCCAATGAGGTCTGTCCTTCAGCTACATCAAGATTTTGTCTGGATGTTTGGGAAGGGATATGACAGATTCTGGCTCCTTACATGCCTGGCAAGAGACTAGGTTGATAAGCTCATCTGCCGAAGGAGTTATCCAAGATGTAGATGGGCCAGAATGAAAAGTTTTCAGAAATACTGACTCCCCTGGGGAGGGAGTACCTGAGGACGATCCATCTTTCTGCTTAAGAATCTCTAGAATGTCTCCAAATGAAACGTCATCTGGTGGAGATCTTGGGGACCTTTCCCCTTCTTTCAAAATTAGTATCCCCTGTGAAAAGTTCATAGGGGAATCCATATGCCTGCTTTTGCATGTTCTCTTACAGAGAACCTCCTTACTGGGATGCTCTGGGGAGGTATCCAAAGAGAGGGGGAATTTCTCTAAGGAAACTGTCTGGACACTTGTTGGCACTGGCTGTCTCTGTGGAGTAGGTCTGATGGGATCAGAGCTTTGATCTGCTGGGTGAAAAGGTGCAGGGTCCAAGGAAGAAAGAGAAATTAGATCTCTTGGATGACAGAAAACCCTCTCCACTACCCTGAAGGCAGACGGACTGGGAGAAGCTGTGACTGGTGGCACCTGAGATGAAACATCCCTTCCGAGGAGCAAGGACAGCTCTAACACTGAAGCATATCCTGGTCCCCTGGACTTGGCACCAATGCTTTGGAACTCATCCTGATCTGAAGGAATAGGAGCAGAACTTCTTAGGGAAACTGTCAGAGTGGAAGACCTTAACTGTCTTCGGCTCCAATACCAACTCTCTCAGGACCCTCTCGTCTAATGGCTCTGAAGCCATGGGGTGGATCAAAGGAGGAGATATCACTGCATGGGAAGTGGAGGGGAGGCTCACATATCCACCAGGAGATGGGCTCTGAGAAGCTTCCTCATCATCCTACCCACCTTGGAAAAACTTCTGGAGGACCTCACAGACAAAGTAGTGGACTGAGGCCTTAAGTGTTTCTTTGGTGTGGTTTGAAGAAAGAGGGAAAGAAGCCAAGCAGACACTGGATCAATTGTGAACTCAGGTGAGTGAGTTCGGGAGATTTTTGAAAAAATAGTACTTGGATCCAAGGTTTTCAGATCCGAGAGCTGCTTAGGAGATTTATCTGGTATAACAATTGGATCCAAGGGTTTAGGATCTGACAGTTTTCTTTCAGGATCTGAAGTAGTCAGATCCAAAGATCTTCAGATTTTCTGAACAGGCTCTGAAGTTGTGGTGGCAGAAGGAGTCTTCAGAAATCGAGTAGGTGATATGTTTCTGGACTCTGAAGGAGCCTTTTAATGCTTACTGGGGATTTGACCCCTATTTGAAGAAGATGAAACGGATGCAGAAGCCCTTTAAGAACCTTCCTTCTATCCTCAATAGCCCTAGATTTAAACTCGGCACAGATAGAACAATCAGTATTCAGGTGTGCTGCTCCCAGGCAATAAGTGCATTCTTTGTGGGCATCAAAATTTGGAATTTTGTGCCCACAGGAAGTGCAATTTTTAAAACCTGATGGCTTCTCAGCCATAACTACACAAGCACTAAGAGAAAGAAGAGAAAACGATAAGTTTTTTTTGAATAGCAAACTACCACCAAAGGGAGGGTTAGTACTCTAAAAAGGGTAGAAAAAGATGGTGTAGAGAAGGAACTGGTACCAGCAATGAACACAATGAGAGTATAAAAAAAGGTAGGAAAAAGGAGGCAGTAAAAAGCTTATAGAATGAGAAGGTGCAGAATTGCTATATCCCAGACTATCATGGCTGATCTGCACAATTTTACTTTAAACAAGTCAAAAGAAGAGACTGACAACTTCTGCAACAAATAAACACTAACAAACCACCACATGCAGATAGCATCTATCACTGGTTCATATACTGCAGCAGGAACTTTCTAGTAACTCCCCTACCACACGATTTCATTCACTGCCACACACAAAGCATCATGTCAAATCTATGGATAATAGTCATTGTCAGTCCAATCCCAAAACAATCTCGCCACATTAAAATTTGTCTCTCTCTGACTTTTATACTATAGGCAAACTGCTTGAAAAAAATTAACAATTTTCAACTCATGCAATAGCCTCAACACCTCCTCTCCTGTAAGCAATGCAGGTTCTAGTCCAGTCATAGCACACTCACTACCCTGTGGATGCTGACAGATGAAATACTACAAGCTATGGATAGAGGCCATCTCACTGGTGCTATCTTTATTGACCTTACAAAAGCCTTCGCCCTCATTGACCACACCACCTTCCTCCTTCATCACGTACTATAAATAGGGATAAGTCCTGATACCTTACCATGGTTTCAAAACTATCTGGTTTCAAAACTATCTCAAAAATTGCCGCTTCTCTGTCAAAATTAATATCTTAACTTTCCAGTCAGTCAGTCTGTAAAAAGGAGTATCACAAGGTTCCATACTTGCTCTTGTACTATTTTCCGTAAACTTCCCTTTGACCGACCTCATGTCAATTTCCTAACCTTAACCCACTGGATCTCTAACAAAAGGCTCTTCCCCAGATCCAATAAAAACAAACTATGATTTTTAGCACCAAATAGAAACTTTAAAAAATACAAAACTCTTTGCATGTCTATAACCAAAACAACACCCCCACAGAAAACACAAACTGTTTCAAATACCTTGGGCCAAATTCATAAAAGTTGCCATGAGCACCACAAGGTATACACAGCGTGGTAATGTTCTGGAATTCAGAGACAGCCCCACCACAGTGCTTTTACACAAAGGCATCACACAGCAGAAGACTGCGTCCATGGTTGTGCTAAATGCTAATGAGACAATCTGGGGAAGAGGCATACGCTAATTAGCCATGTTCTTTACCAGCAGAATTGCTTGTGGTAAGCCATTTATGCAGCCGAGTTATTCAGAGAATCACTCAGCTGCATAGATTAACACTGGCGCACCTAATCGTTCACAGTAATGAACACAGCCATCGCTCCAGAGGTAAGAGCTAGGTAGTTAAGTGATCAGGTAGAGTGAGAGAGAGAGAGAGAGAGAGAGAGAGAGAGAGAGAGAGAAAGAGAGAGTGTGTGTGTGTGTGTGTGTGTGTGTGTGTGTGTGCACGCACGCGAGCGAGCGTGTGCATGTGTATGAATGTAAATATAACGCTGTATGCGTGAGTGAGTGTTTGCCTGGGAGGTATCAGAAGGCAGGTTATTTACGGGTTAGGTTAAGTAAGTGTGAATCATGAGTGAATGTATGACTGTGTCTGTGAGTGCAACTGGGTGGGCCAGGGTGTGTGAGAGGCAGTGGGTCAGGGTACTTTCACACATCCTTAGACTAACAAGCAAAGCCTGCAGCAATAGGTCAAGGGGATCACTAGCCACCAGAGAGAGCTACAACTACATGGGTCAGGTGGACCACTTACCACCAGATATAACTGTAAATACGTGGGTCGGGGGGGAAATTCTAACAACCAGGGATAACTCTTTATTTTGTGCCTTAGCACTGCTTAACACATAATATGGGATGGGGGAACTCTAGACACCAGGGATACTGTATAGAGCATGCCTTAAAGGCACTTAACAAAAGCAAATAAGTAAATAAATAAAACTTCGTGCAGGGAACCACCAGACACCAGGGTCCCTTATTATATACCATGCCTTAAAGGCAGTAAAAGGGAGCCAAATCCTGCATCTTTGCCACTGTAAACCATGACACTAACCCACTGCTTTAACTGAGAAGTTAGATCAGCAATGGTTATTTGCATACACATCGAGCATCTTGGACATTATTCAATGTCTGAAACAGTTGGCGATGTATGAGATTGAGGAACAGGGAGCAGTAGGCAAACCTTTCAAGTTCATAGTGCAAGACAGGACAAAAGTCAGGGACAGTGATTATGTTAGTCTGTTAAACACTTAGAAAGTGGCTAATCTAACAGCTTTTGCACTATCCTGGATTTATTGAAGGATATGAAGTGTGAAACAATAATATCTGGCATTAATGACTGAAATCACCCATGAATTTACAGGAGTAGGAAGCACAACCAGGTAAGTATGTGTATATCATGTCTGAGTGTCAGAGGGAAATGTACAAAATGGGTATCAGTAAAAGGGGGGTGCAAACTCCAGATTCCTAGCTGCAGCCCTATTGTATTGCCATTTTTAGTGCATCATTAATGACACATTAACTAGACAAAAACAAAAAAAGCAATATACTACATACAATGAAATGGTATGAGTTCAAGACATTGTACAAATAAAGAATAGCAAATATGCCAATTGTAAACCTGATGCTCTACTTGATAAATGCAAGCAAAACATAATTCTACAAAGCATGTCCACTGATGGTAGAGAAGGGATAGAAACATGTTTAACTACCGTAGAGTATGAATATCATATGTCACCCACAAGTGTGAAAAGTTACATGCCCTATCCTCAGAAAGTGCAAATATACACATTGGTAAACTTGTTGTATAATGATTTTGAATTCAAGGCTACAATGTTTGAGTGCTCCTCTTATGATTTTGATGACTGATGGGTTTAAATATATGCTGTTAGGTGAAGAGAGACCTGTACAAAGATAAATGAATGGCCATTGTATTAGCATTTAGATTTTATATTATAGGTTCACAGGTGTGTACTAAGCTAATAGCCCTGCAGTCTTTACAAGCTTAACCCATAGGATTACCCTGGCATCGTGCCACCTAACATTAGTTCCCAGTGCCTCTGTCGAGTAGAGCCACTGGAGTGCTCCCTGGGTGAATTTTCTATTTCCCATCCACTCATCAAGATTTCTCTTAAAGAGGGCCATTGAGGTGCTCTGTTTGACATGTATGAGAAGTCTATTCAATAGCATGGACAGTCTCTGGGTTATAAACCTATCCCTCCAGCATGTTCTGTTGATTGTGGTAATGAGAGTGAGGTCTCTGGAGCGTGTGGTGTGGAGGGATTGGGATTTCTTTAGATGTAACATTTATAACACAGCTGGGTCAGGCATGGCTTTGTAAGTCAAACAGAGATCGACTCTAAGTAGGCGATATGAGAGACAGAATAGTTGGAGTTTTTTGAGTCTGTCCATGTAGGACAACTGTTTAAGGCCTAGGATCATCTTTGTGAGGTACTTTTGCAGCCTCTCCAGTTGTTGCAGGTGTCTACTGAGGTACATGCCAAATGGGGCATTGTACTCGATGATTGGCCTAATGAGGGAAGAGTAGAGGGAGACAATGACCTCTTTCTTCCTGGATGCAAAACCCTTAGTAATGAGATGTGCCACATAGAAGGACTTTCTGACCACAGTGGCAATGTGGTGGTCAAAAGAGAGGTTGCTGTCAACCTATGTTCCCAGATCTCTAATAACTCCCTCTGTATTCAGTGGACTACCATCAATGTGGTAATTCATGGGAACAGAGTTTTTTCCAAAGGGGATGATGACACATTTATTGGCATTGAACTTAAGGGCATGGTTCTGACACCAGTCGTTGGTCTCAGTGAGGCCTTTTTGCAGGATGTCAACATCACTTGGGGAGTAAATAATAGCTACCAACTTGCAATTGTCTGTGAACATTGTCTGCCAGAGTCCCTTCGCGTTGGCCAGGACTTCAGAGAAGTAGATACCCAAGACTGAACCCTGTGGGACTCCACTCGTAACTGATCAGCAGTCTGGCTTGGAGTTAGCTACTTTCACACTGTGGGTTCTATCTCTGAGTCAGTTTGCAACCCACCTAGTCATATAGGGGTTATGTCTAGCTTAGTGAGTTTTTCTATGATTTCTGAGTGGGGAATGGTATCACAGGCCTTGGCCAGATCAAGGTAGGCTGTATGAACCTACCTTGCCTTCATCCACAGCTCTGGTGACTGACTCAAAGAAGTTGACCAGGTTGAGCAGGCATGATCTACCCTTCACAAAACCAAACTGTGTGGGATCTAGAGTTTGGAGATTCCCTATATCCTTGTTTATTAGGTCCATGATGATGCGTTCCATAGCTTTGCATATCAGACTTGTCAGGCTAATGGGGTGATAGTTTCCAGGATCTGAAATCTCTCCTCCTTTGTGGAGAGGGGTGACTGTAGCAGTGCGCCATTCGGTAGGGACAAAGTCTGAGGTGAGGCTGTGACTGAACAGGGCACACCGTTGTGGTGCCAGTTCACTCTGTAGTTCATGTAGAACACAGCCAAGGATACTGTCAGGACCCATAGAAGCTGTATTCTTGGCCTTGGACAGTGCTGTTTTAACCTGTGCAGCAGTAATACTGGGTGCCTGGCAATCTACTGGTATTGTGATTGGTCCTTTATGGGGGGAAGAGGGGTAAAGTTGGCACTGAATCTGTTGGCCAGTATATTGGCAATATATGTTGGCTTGGTACAGGAGTACTATTGTGCTAGTTGCTCAGAGCAAATCTGGGTATTGCCGCGGAGATTCTTTACATAACTACAGAAGGCCTTGTGGTTGTCTTTACTATCTGCTGCAATTCTGTTTTCATAGCTAGCTTTAGTGGATTTTATGAGGGGGGAGCAACATGAGAGGTTACAAAAGGCATTGAGTATACGGCCAAGCACAGGCTGGGAATCCCTAGTACAATATTTGTTATAATGTTCTTCAGGACATGCAGCTAACAAGTTCTTAGTACAGCTGCAAATTATTCTAGAGGATTTGTGCTGACAAGTCAAAGGAAATTATTTAGTCTGATAATACATTTAATAAATCTGTTTATTACAGTGCTAAACATTCTGTTTAGTTCATCCAGACTAGGGCTTTGAGATAGAATGCTCAGTTACCTGTTGAGTAACATGCAGCTAGTGTGTGCAGTGATATGCAAGATATAATAGTGCATATTTCCCATAAAACAAAGAGCTAACTATTGCTATAATTAGATTATTTACTTACATACTGCGGTAGTGGTGCTGCGGTAGCTTTGTCGCCTCACAGTAAGACGTTGTCCTGTTCAATTCCCAGTTAGAGCGTCTTCTGCGTGGAGACATGCGTGAATGGGCGTGCCTTCGTTGAAGGTTGTGCGTCAGGGCTGGCAACTCGGCAAGTAAAAATCCACTGCCAAACATTAGCGGACCGGAGTTCCAATGTGGCGACCCCTAACCGGGAAAAGCCAAAAGACACAACAACTTACATCTGTACTACTACACTGTGATTAATACTCTAAACTGTTTATTTTTTGGTTATTAATATTGTGGTATTTCACAACTGCCTACTGTTCTCTAAACTGTATTTTATTTTTTTAGGGGTGTTAAAGCTGTGGAAATTTACAACTGCTCACTGTTCTCTACCATCTTTTAATTTCTTTTCTCTCACCCCCAAGCCAGCTGTGTCTCACAGAATTCACGGCACCTATCCTGTGGCAAATAACACCACTAACTTAAGTAAAGCCAGTGGGACTTCCAACTGTACTGAAGAACCTTGCAGAACTTAAATGTATGTCTCATTATAATACAAAAGGCATTAGTAGGTTGCGTTTTCTGCTGTAATCCTTAATGTACTGAACAAGAATGTATGAGCTAGCAGCAGGGATTTCAGTCTCACCCCTCTCATGCAGAAACATTCTGATTTCAACCCTTCAAGTTTGTAAAAACACTTCACACTAAACTGTAATTCTAGCCCTTCCAGTCTCAAACATTTACCCATCTTTGGGGGGGTGGGTTGTATGCGATATATCCCCACTACCCTCCCAGTCTGTCTCTGAGTCAGCATTATCTGAATCAATCACTTTCAGCCCTCAGATATTTTGTGTCCCCCAAGGCAGAAAAGTACAGTTGTGTACACTTACCATAAATGTAGATGTTTGAGTGTATTCACTGTTGCAGTCATTACATTTGGGTTATCTGCTTGCAGGTAGCCCTCAGTCGGCCTGATTAACAAAGTCTTGGGTCCTGTGTCGGTCGCTGTCCTGTCTTCCATGACGTCAGGTCGTCAGGGGTATAAAACATGCAGCCGACGCCATTACGTCAGTTTTTCTTGCCCCAGATGTCAGCTGCCCCCCTAATGGGAAGCAATTAAATATAAAAGTACAAAGATATACCTCCAACGAAAAATCAAATGCACCAAAAAGTACAAAGATATACCTCCAACAAAAAATCAAATGCACCAAAAAGGCTTTTAAGCATAGTAAAGGAAAGTAGAGGTATAGTCAAAAGAAGGTAGGGGGCTGGAGGGAGGGTAACCAGGACTGCAACAGTGAATACACTTGAACATCTACATTTATGGTAAGTGTACACAACTGTACTATGTTCTTCGTGTTTCACTGTTGCAGTCATTACATTTGGGTAGATTCCCAAAGCTATGGTTGGGAGGAGCAATTTAGATAGTATTAGGGCCAGCTATAAGGCCCTGCAAGACTGCAGTGGCAAAGCCAGCTCTGGATTTAGAGAAAATTGGCAAATGATAATGCCTGGTGAAAGTATGCACAGAACTCCAGGTAGCAGCTTCTAGGATGTCCCTGGTAGGGACACCTCTGAGAAAGGCTGTAGAGGTAGATGCAGCCCTGGTGGAGTGAGGTCTGATCCCCTGAGGGATAGGTTTTTCATGGTGCTTATAGCAGAAATTAATGGAATAGCTTATCCATTTAGAAATGGTTTGCTTTGAAATAGCCTTCCCCTCTGCCCCTGCAGCAAATGCCACCAGCAGTTCAGATTTCCTTTTAGGTTTAGTCCTGTCCAAGTAGAATCTAAGTTGTCTGTACACATCTGAGGAATGCAGTATCCATTCCCCTTTATTCTCTGGATTGGGAAAGAAGATTGGCAAATGAATGGACTGATTAAGAGCCACACTGGATACCACCTTGGGCATGAAGAATGGATTGGTTCTGAGGGACACTCTGCATGAAAGATGATGAAAGGCTCCACTGCCATAGGGGTCTGTAACTCAGATACCCTTCTAGCTGAAGTGATTGCTAAAAGGAAAGCTGTTTTCCAAGAAAGAAATTTTAAGTCTGCAGTAGTAGCTGGCTTGAAAGGAGGTAGAGTGAATTTCTCCAAGACAAAGTTAAGGTCCCAGGCTGGGGTTGGAGCTCTCCTGGGTGGTCTCAAATTTTTGGCCCGTCTGAGGAACTGCTTGAGCAGTGGATGAGAGAAGAGGGGAGGTTCTGTGTTATAATGAGGTGAAATGGCTGAGGCGTGGATTTTAATGGAGGAAAAAGACAGGCCCTTGTGAAGCATCTCAGTCAAGTATTGTAAAATCTGAGGTAAATTGGGCGCTGCTGTGCTCATCTCCTGAGATTAGTTCCAGGCACAGAAACTTTTCCATTTTTCAGCATAAGATTTTCTAGTACTAGGCCTCCTTGCCTCTAAAATGATATCCATCACAGGTTTGCTGAGGGATGGTAAAGGAGAGATTAAGTAATTAGCCAGGCTGCAAAGTTCAGTGTTAGAAGCGGAGGGTGCAGAATCTGGTTCTCCTGCTGAGACAGCAGGGAAGGAGTCTGAGGAAGGTGCCATGGAGATAACCATGACACACTGCGCAGGAGGGGGTTACCAGTGTTGGCGCGGCCAGTCTGGAGCAATCAAAATCATCCTTGGTTTGTCCTGTTTGATTTTTAGTAGTACTTTGGTGAGCAGAGGCAGAGGGGGGAAGGCATAGACTGATAGGTTTTTCCAGCTGAAGGACATAGCATCCACTTTCCAGGCTTGTTTGTGGGGAGTCCTTGTGCAAAATATGTCAAATTGGTAGTTCTGGGGAGAGGTAAAAAGGTCTATATCTGGGATCCCCCATTTGCATGTCAACATGTTGAAAATCCTTGGTTCCAGTTTCCACTAGTGTGGGTCCATGAGTTTTCTGCTTAGTCCGTCTGCCAATGTATTTAATTTTTGTGGCAGGAATTGATCTTGTAGGTGCACTTGGTAGCTCAAGACTGTTCCACAATGCCATGGCTAGTCTGCAGAGGAGGTAAGAATGTGTACCCCCCTGCTTGTTTATGTACCACATAACAGTGGTGTTGTCCGTCTTTACCATTAGTTGTCCTGGAAGAATGTGGTCCTTAAAGGCTGTCAGAGCATTCTGTACAGCTAACATTTCTTTTTGATTGATATGCAGGTGCATTTGACTTGGGTTCCATTTGCCCTGAATGCACTTCCTTGCCAGGTGAGCCCCCCCATGCATAGTCTGATGCATCTGTTGTTAGGGTTTGGGCGGCAGGGGGTGACGTGAAAGGTAGTCCCTTGTTTTGGTGGCAGGCCTCTGCCCACCAAAGGAACTCTAGGCATAGGCAAGATATGATAGGAATTATTGTTTCTAAGTCTTGAGAATGTTGACACCATAGGCTTTTTAGATGCCACTGTAGTTTCCTCATATGCAGTCTTGCATATGGAATTAGAAGAATGCAGGAGGCCATGAACCCCAAGGCTTGCAGTATTTGTCTTGCAGATATCAGGGTTTTTGTGGCCACTTGTTTGTAGTAGGTTGTCAAATGAATTTGTTTCTCTGGCGTGAGGTAAGCCATCTGGGAAGTTGTATTCAAGCTTGCTCCCAGGAATATAGTTTATTGACAGGGTACCAGGTGTGATTTATTTTTGTTTATGGTGTACCCCAGACAAGTTAGAAATCTTTGTACAATGCCAGATGATTTAAAAGTATGTCCTGGCTTTCTGCCTGAATTAGACAATCGTCCAGGTATGGGTATATTTTAATATTTCTTTGCCTGCAAAATGCAATAACTGGAGCTAGGCACTTTGTGAATACCCTGGGTGCAGTAGATACGCCAAAGGGTAGTGCAGAGAACTGATAGTGCGTGTAGCCTGCTTTGAAGAGTAGGTATGTTCTGCAAGATTCCCTGACTGGGATGTGCAGGTATGCTTCTTTTAAATCTATTGTTGCCAACCAGGCATCTTTGCCTAGCATAGGAAGTAATTGGTGAAGAGTCAGCATCTTGAATTTTGGAATCTCCAAAAAGGTGTTTAGAGTAGACAGGTCCAGGATAGGACGCCATGAATTGTCTTTTCTGGGTACCAGGAAAAGTCTCAAGTAGAAACCTTGTCCCTTTTCCTCTTCTGGTACCAGCTGAATAGCCCCCATGTTTCAGAGACAAAGTACTTGTTTTTGGGTCTCTGCCCACTGATTTGGAGATAGGTCTGGCCACCCGCTTGGTGTTGGCAACGTGTGGAAGTGAAATCTGTATCCCTGGGACACTATATTTAAAACCCATTTGTCCTGGGTAATGAGTCCCCAATTCTTTGCATGAAGAGCAATCCTTCCCCCCAAAGGGGCAGTCAGTTGATAAATGCTTGGAAATTTTATAAGGAAGTTATTGAGACAGTTTACCATAGGGGGGAGTCTTATTATTCCCAGATTTGGAAGTGGAGGCCCCCCAACGCTTAGTTCTGTGTGTCCCCTGGGACTGAAACCTGGGGTTTTTGCTCTGTCTGGGTTTGGCTTGAGAAGACCTGGAAGGGGCTGGAAAGGACCAATTCTTAGAGGGCCAGTACCTACTAAATCTTGGAGGCTAAACTTGTAAAAAAATATTTAACAGTTTACATAGATTAAGCTTTATCTTCCATCTTTTTCAGAACATCCTCAGCCTTGCTGCCAAACAGGCAGTCCTGATTTAAAGGAGCATCCAACAATTTAGCTTTAACATGATCAGGCAAAGATTGCTCCTTAAGCCAAGCATGCCTTCTGAGCAGAGACCCAGTAACAGCAGCCCTGCAAGAGGCCTCTAATGAATCAAAACCACATTACAAAGTATGTTTTCCAACTTGTTCAGCAGAATGCATTAAATCCTGTAATTCTTTATTTTCAAAACAGTCAGGAATCAACATAATTTTCTGTTTAAGCAGTCCAATAACATGTTGCTGATACTTTAACATATGAAACTGGCAGTTTAAAGCCTTAATAGCCAAGGTTGCAGAAGTGTAAACCTTCTTACCCCATCTATCCAGCGCCCTGGAGTCTCTATCAGAAGGGGTAGGATATTTAGCAGTAGAAGCCTAAATGTCCTTGGGCCCCTGTGAAATAGTCTCTGGATCTGCAATAGGATTTTTAAAAAGGAACTTGTAGGACTCAGGGACCCTGTAGTATCTGTCAGGTTTTCTGGGAGCAGGAGGCAGGGAATTAGGGGCCAAACTAGACTCCGAAAAAGCATCAACAATGTCTAGTACAGGAGGAATAGCTAAAGACCTATACTGAGGTAGGAGAAAGAAATTCCTAAGCCTCTTTTTTGAATCAGAAAAATCCTGGCTTTCCCAGTGGAAATGCTCCCTTAGAGTATGTAAGGTTTCCCCAAAGGAAAAATCCTCAGGAGGGGACGCAGAGGGAATGGAGTCCTCTGCATCAGAATCTTCATAAGTAGATAAGGGCAAATCCAGATCATCAGAAGAATCAGAAACAACAGAATCCTGATCAGAAGATTCATAATCAACTTCAGTCCTAGGCCTCTTAGAAGGGGGTGGCTACCCCTGATTAGAGTTATTAGATCTTCAGCCATTCTTATTTGTTTTTTAGGCATAGAGGCCTAAGCATGTGGTCTGGGCGTTGGTTTTTTAGGCATGGATCAAGATTTAGGCCTAAGTAAAGAGGAAGGCATTGGTTTAATATGCAAGTCCGTAGGCCTGAATACACCCTAACACAGCGGCTCCAGACCCATCCAAGGTAGAAACATCCGCGGGTTCCATAGTTGAAGCATCTCGCGGCATACTGGACTCCGAATGGGTCTCAGTAGAGGCCTGCAAATCAGAAGTAGTGGGTATCAGGGGCTGCAAAAGCACCTCACTGAGTACCGGCTAATTGGCAACTGGCTTAGGAGAAGCGTCGTCTGCAGTTTTGGACCTCGGCGACCTGTCTCTGTCTTTATCTTTGTGTTTTTTTACAATCCCGGTAGTCGGGATGGCTAACTGACGACATTTCTGGATAATTAAACAGAGAACCGAAAAATTTAGAGGCGAAAACATACCGACGACGGATAGTGCGCTGATTAAATAAAGCACAAAACCGACAGCAAGGTACATCGTGGTCTGGGCGTAGGCAAGGAATACAGTACGAATTAAACTCTTTATGAGGTATTTGCTTTCTGCAAGTAATGCAATTATTAACTTTTACTGACATCGGTAAGGAGCAAGAAAAAGTTTCCCCAATGGGGTACTTAGCTTTAGTTGAAGACTTCGGTTCTGAAACCCAAAAACGAAAATTTCAGGAGTCGGAAGACCGGAACTTGTGAACTGATTCTGCTTCGGGCACCGCACGGCAAGAAAGACTGACGTAATGGCGTCGGCTGCATGTTTTATACCCCTGACGTCATGGAAGAAGGGACAGCAAACGACGCAGGACCCAAGACTTTGTTAATCAGGCTGACTGAAGGCTACCTGCAAGCAAATAACCCAAATGTAATGACTGCAACAGTGAAACACGAAGATCATCATTCTGGTTTCTACCCTTTAAAGACTGTAAAACATTCCACACTAAACTGTAATTCTAGTCCTTCCAGTCTCTAAAGAAACATTTATCCATCTGTTTTTTCTTTGTGATATACTGTATCCCCACTATCCTCCCAGTCTGTCTCTGAGTCAACAATTGCTGACTCACTCACAGCCCTCAGACAAGGTTATTTCTTAGGGCATCCAACTGGTAAAATTAAAATGGCTCTCACTACTTTTTAAAGAAAAATAAAGAATTAGTGACAAAGGAAGGACTAACATTATAGATGTGACTTCAGAGCAACTGATAGTTTATTTTTTAATTGCACATACCTTGCTTGGCTCATCCTGCTCTGTTCACCCTATGGTCTCACTCCGCTCCCTTACCCAGCCGCCATTCCCACCCACCCCTGCATACTATGATTTTATAGGTAGCCTCGTTTACAAAGACCATCCCTTCACCCTCCCATTATCCAATAATTACATCCCTCAGCACCATCTTCACATGCCCTTCCACTTCCTAAGTCCTAACCTCTTTCCTCACACATCACCCTCCTATTTCTACTCCATCATAGTAGAACTCAGCTTTTCCCTCTGTCTACTCTGGCTAAGTTATTCTCACTTCTCTACACCATTTTCTAGATAAATTCACTATACACGCCCCTCATACCCATCACTCTCATATCATCTCTCTCATTCAGCACATCTACTCTTTTCATTCTTACTATCTGCTACACCCCCATATATCCCTTAACAAAAACCGGCCCCTCTATTAACAATTTCATTTTCCACATTACTTAGAAGTCACCACCCATACAAGATAGCAGCATGCTACTTTATCTCCTCTTACCACCCACCCTACTTTTCCTCTCTGGGTTGTCATCCTATCACATTATCATACTATACCCTCCAACATCACCCACTCTTGCCCACACTGTATCACCCTTCTATTTAAGTCCACATTTCCCTGTCTCCCCCTCCCTCTAATTTCTCCTACATTCAGCTTCATAAACTAAAACATTTCAACATATCTCTCTCCTCTCCCAAACATAGACTCAAATCCACTGCCTACTGCATTACTGTTTTCACCAAACTAATACCATTTCTTACTGCACTTTTACTAGATGGGGACATCCACCCCAATCCCAGTCCATCCTCTCTCACAATCACTACCAGCACTGACAAATCCACAAGGTACCAACCCCCCTCTCCTCTCCACCTAAATACCTATCACTCTATTTCATACACTTACAACGTCCTCCAAACAAAATAACAGACTTTCATGCTTGGATTGCCCACCACTCTCCCCACATCTTAACTTTCTCAGAAACTTGGCTAAAACCACATATTACAAATTGTGAAATGCTACCTCCCAGATACAACATCTTCTGGCAAGATAGACTTTCTAAAAAAGGGGGAGGTGTCGCTGTCCTATACTTAGAATGACTTAACCTCTCCCCCCTCTCTTTACCACTCCGAGACTTCTCCCAGCAGAACTTATCTTTCTTAACTATCATCTCAACCCTCATAAAAAAATGGCCATAGTGTCTATCTACATACCCCCTGGCAACAACATTCCAATCCTTGAAAATATCTTATCTTGGATCTCCCAAAATATATCATATGAAACAATCATACTAGGTGATGCTAACATTGATTGGAATAAGCTCTCCCCCAACCCCTCCCCCCAGTTCCTCTATTAAAATATTAGGCTTTAGTCAACTTCTTTCTTCTCCCACTCGCATACATAAAAACTCCAGCTCCATTCTTGATTAGATCTTAACTTCCAACCCCAATCAGTATGACAATCCCACCACCTTAACAGACTCAATAAATGACCACCTCCCTATCTTGATACTAAGTCTACCTTCTCAAACCCCTAAAACACACCTCTACAGACAGTGCCACAACCTGTCTAAATTCAATACAGAAACATTTAACTACCAACTCTCCCTGATCAACTGGTCTCACCTGTATAGCCTTCCTCTAAATGGTGCTGTTCCTGAATTTAACAAAATTTTACTAAACATACTAAATGCCCTAGCTCCCATTAGGAAAATTAGGATCAAACCAAATCTTACCCCTGGCTCTCCAAAGATACCCTTTCTACCATGAAACTTGAGACAATACCTGGAAACAATGGTCTAAGTCAAAATCTTCTTCTCTCCTCCTTAAATCTAAAGAGCTCAGAAATATCATTAAAAAAATTATTCAGGACAAAACAAAATTCTATCAAGAAGTATGAACAGTATACTCCATCCTAGTAAACCCTCTATTAAATAACTACTTTATAGAATCTATCAGAAAACTAACCCCCAGACTGCAGTTTGAAACTACCTTTTACGCCCTCAACCACTCAGCCCCAATCAGCCTTCTCCCTGAAACCTGTTTCCACTGCCTATATCAAATCCCTTCTGCTAAAATTGAAACCTTGCTCACCCTCTTCTGACAACCTACCCCTACAATTTCCTAAACTTGCTACCAGCTCTGTAGCATATCCCATCTCAGTTCTTATTAACCATTCTATCAAAGAATCCTTGGTCCCTGAGATCTGGAAAGCTTTCTATATTATTCCACTTCACAAGGGAGGTAACTCCACCAAACCTACCAATTACCATCCTTTCCTCTCTCTCAAAAATTCTCGAGAAATACATTCATATGCAACTTATGTCCTATTTACTTCAAGAAAACCTCCTTACCCCCTCTCAGCATGGATTTAGACCTCACCAGAACACATCCACAGCCCTATCTTTTACCCAGACTGTAGCAGAAGCAACAATAAACTCATATCACGTGTGTTCCTTGACCTCTCTAAAGCTTTCAACACTGTCTCCCACCCTAAACTCCTCTCTAAACTATCTGAACTTAACCTCTCCACCTCCACTATCCTCTGGTTCTCCAGCTGTCTCAACAACTGACATTAATCTGTTTAAATGGCAGACTTCCTACTCACCCTTCTTACCTATCCAAACTGGAGTCCCCCAAGGATCCATCCTTGGCCTCCTTCTCTAATATTTTCATTAACAATCTTCGCTCTGTCTGTACCTTATCTTCACTAATCCAATACAAGGATGACTGTACCCTTATCACCCTCTCTGACAACCACACTGACCTATACTCTCTCACACAGACTTCCTTTAATATCATTGAACACTGGCTAACTGACAACTAACTCATCCTTAACCCAAAGAAAACCAAACTCCTCCTTTTCCTCCCAAAATCGTTATCCAGTCTTAAAACGTCTTTCAGTCTTCTCTCTTCTCTTGATGACATTGATATCTATGCAGACTCCAATATAAAACTTCTAGAAATCACTATTGACGACCAACTTCAATTTGACCATTACATCCTACAGTCCATCAAAAAGACCAATCAAAAAGTAGGTTTGCTGTATTGACACAAAAAGTTCTTAAATAACACTGCTAGGACCTCACTTGCACAAGCCTATCTTCTCCCCTGCCTACTGTACGCTTCCTTTATATTCACACACATCCAAGCAAATCTCCTAAACAAACTAGAACAAACTTTCAACCAGATAGCCAGATTTGCCTGTAATCTGCCCCACAAATCTCATCACTGCCTCGCACTAAAAAAACTTCAGTGGCTCGAGTTCCCACAACTACTACAACTTTCACAGCTACAAATTGCACATTCTCTTTTCTACAAACCTGAAAACTGTCTCTGCCTGTCCACCATCCTATCCCCTCTACATACTTGCACAATCTCTCCATAGCACTGACCAAGCACTACTGAACACCTACAAGTCCAATAAAACTATTGGCAGGTTATTTTATAAATGCTCCGTATCTCAAACCTGTAACAAACTCCCATCTAACATATGAAATATCCAATTTTCGCTCCTGTAAAAAAAAGAACTGAAAAAATACCTAGCCAGCTCTCTCTCCTGCAACTGCCACCCTCCACCTAATCTGCCACTACCACACCAGAACTACTCCCCTTCATACATTATATACTTACAATACTGTGAATCCATAGCAGCACCACTGAGCACTCTTAAAAATTAAACTTTCCTCCCAACGTGCCCCCCCCCCCATTTTATTACTTATTTCCCTGGCCACTCTAACTCTTTCCTCCTCATTTCCTTCTCTCCATTCTGTCTTTACCACATCTCCTTCCACTCCACCCACTACAACTGACACAACGGCCATTCTTTGCTATTCTCTGTCTCTTCAATTATTCTTCACTCTTCTCTACACTCCACTTACTATTCTTCCATTTTGTTGTTGTACATGCACAAAATGCATACTTTTAATGATTTCTACAAGGCACTAATGTTGGTACTCACATGTCTCTTTATCTTGCCCTTTTTAATGTTATTAAACTTGCAATGTTACTCGGTATGGTTATGATATATTTGCATTATTTTTTGGTATCATCTTTTTTATCATATGTTTGTGGAGCTTTGTTGATGCTTTTAATGATAATGTTGTTACGTGTCTTTTTATCTTGCCCTTTTTCCGTTTTTAAACTTGCAACGTAACTTGGTTTTGTTATGATACATGTATATTATTTTTGGCATCATCTTTTTTATTATGTGTTTGTGGAGCTTTTGTCCTCGGGTCTCCACTGAAAATGGGACCCCAGCCCAGTGGACTAACCCGGTTAACGAAGGACAAATAAATAAATTTCAGTGAATTAAATAACCAGAAAACAATCTGTCGAAAACCAATTCCAATAAACCTCTGAGTATTTTTTTTTGTCAGCATGGGATAAGCCATCTGCATTCCCCCCACTACAACAACATACACATGACTGGATATCCCTGAAACACTCAATCTTATATATACTAACTCCACAGACAAGCAACATTTGAAAAAAGTACAATTTCCACATGGGATAAGCCATTTGCATTCCCCCCACTACAACCACATACACGTGACTGGATATCCCTGAAACACTCAATCTTATATATACTAACTCCACAGACAAGCAACATTTGAAAAAAAGTACAATTTCCATTAATGATGAATGTTGTTTTCAGCAAAATTACTTTGCAATATCAGCACTTGCCAAAACAGTCTTTGCACACCTCTCAGCCTCCCTTTTCCAGAAACTTCACTTTTTTAGGTCTACGCCAGAAGTCATAAGGGCAGATAATAAAAGATCTACAGTCTTAAACAAGTATAGAAGACTGTAGCAAAGTTGGGGACTGGCCCACCCATCTAGTTAATACATGTAAATAAATGCATTAATTTGTTAAAGTATAAAATTCAGTATCAATAAAGTACAGCATAATAATAAACTTGGGAAACATTTTTAATATGGACAGTGGTGTACATATGAGACCACATGGGAATCCATCACATAGTCACAAACAGCACACTAGTATTACAATACGGACAATTCTACTGGGGTGGTAGAATGAAATGGACTTTTTATTAGGAAGTTTCTGCCCCTTAGCCATTAAGTAAAAAAGAGAAAAGCAAATTATTAAAGCAGTGCTCATCTGTCGTAAGATTCTCTGTATGCTCTTGCATATAACCTTGAACACAGAATGCTGAATAGGCTGCACAGCAAAAACATCAATAAACTTCAAACAGCATCAGGTAACGACCTTTCATCTTGTACTCCAAACACAGCACTGATAAGCAACTCAAAGCCAGTGTGCCATGGAATGTGACTGCATAAATGAGCATGAAACCTAATTCTGAATTGTCAAATTAGTTCTGAAGCTGGACTGCGTTCACACAGTCAAAATTCACTACAAGATCAAAGCCTTCATTCATTTCCATTTTAAAAGTAATATGCCTGCAGCCATCTCATTCTGTGCTGAAATTGCTAAGACATCTAACACAATCGGCATATACAGTATGACATAGATTTAATACTACCTCATTACTGTTAAGAAAACATGATTTAATGCACCAGTATTATTTATTACAGAACTCATAATAATGTGCAACTGTTACAGAACAGATATCACTTAATTTATATCAGAGCACACTCCACCAATAAAGTATTCTGAAAAACTATATCAAGGCTTCCCATGAAGATGTCTTTCTTTCATGAATTTCATATATTAAGCAAAAATTCTCAGTCATGTAAGTTCATAGCACTACTACTGCCTTCTCCAAACCAAAGCCTGTACATACAAATGAAAGACAGCCTATGTTCAAGGTACAGAGTTGCCCTAGGCATTCCTCACTCTGCAGTATCACTAGCACACAAGCACAATCAAATAACATAGAGCTCAGGTTAGCTAAGCAGTGCAATACAAAATCCCAACTCTCAGAACACAGTGAATCTGTGATAGCCAGAATGTTACAACTCTGTGCAGTTTTATGGAAGTGCTTGTATGCTGCACAGAGCAGTGCTCCGGTATAGCTGTGAAAAATCACAACTCAGCAATACCCCCATCTTGAACCAGTCTATCCTCTCTTACTGCCCTTGAATGCATCTCATTTGGATACACATGCTTACTTTCAGATCTGTCAGACTACTGATGGTGACACCAGATATTCTTCCAAATCAATAAAACTGAGGTATTATCCATCTGGACTTCTGCATATTCCTTGAACATTTTGCATAAGGCCTTTCTCCCTCAAAGACCAGGGCATTTTTTTTCCAGAAACAGTGTCAGTGGTGCAACAGGTAGCACACTCACCTTTGATGCAGAAGGATGTGGGTTCTACTCCCACATCAGGTAGATGGACTACTGTGCTACACTCCTGAGTTATCACCCTTCAGAGGAGACATTAAACTAAGGCCCCATTTGCCTGAGCTGGGGGTAGCTCAGATGGATGTAAAATATCCCACTACAGCTACTGACAACAATAGGGAAAGTTCCCTGATGCCCTGTCCGAATTTCCAGTAGTAGTGTAAATACCACCTTGGGTCTCCCCTGAAAACTAGTCTAGTGGGACTAACCTGGCCAATAAAGAATAAACAAATAAGTAACATTATTTTTCAAGAAAAGCATTTTTGTGCATAAGGATGCAAGAGAACACTTTTGCTACAAAACAGTTTTCGGTTATAATTACAAGTTTTAAAAAAAATGTATAAACTCTCCCTCTGAACCTAGAAGTCTGGTTAACACACTTCCTACCCTTTTCTATTTATTAGACCTCCAGGTAACATGTAATTGCATAGTTATAAAATCAACTGATAGTTGCTGTTAACTGTAATACTAGCACAAGTGTAATGCAATTAAGTTAATTTCCAACCCACTGCATTAGCAGTTTGGAAAAAGAAAACTATATTTTTTGACAAACTGCTAAAATAATGGGTTGATAATTACTTAATTATATTACATTTGTGTAGAACTTGGCCAACTGACCCCTCCCCCTCAGAAGTAATGCATCCCTACACTAACTTTTACCTTGCTTATTTATGTTGACAGGCATGTTATGTTCTCTTACCTTTTTTTCTGTAGCAACAGTTACATATCACTCAGAAATCTAAACTGATGATCCCAGAGTGTTTTTTGGCACCACATCCGTTTGCTCTCCTAGTACATACATGACCTGTCAGTTCTCACACCCAATGCATATTATTCAACATTTTTAAAAATTAAGTCTATTTGTACAGTATATACTGGAAAGGGGCTATGAAAGTCACATAGGCTGTTTGATGACTGCTAGAGGCACAAAATACACAACTGCATACCTAGAGTAAGTGCCAAACAGTTTATCTAAAAAAAAAAAAAACTCCAGTGCTATTTCTTCCATAAATGGTAAACATCCAATATTACAAAATGTTGCTTACCATTAAAATATACGCAAAACTGCTGTTCTTTTTCTACAAAAAGAACCCAATACATTTGTAGCAAATAACCCTTGATGCAAAGGCTCTGATGGGCCCTGCACTAACTCTGCATTTCCCTTACAGCAGGCTTAGTTCAACACTCACTGGCTCAGATTTATTGACTGATACAAGTTGGTGATGACATTCAGAATTCTAAACTTTGTCAAACATCAAAAAATCAGTTTCATGACTGTACAGTATACAGCACCATTTGAAGACGAATTGCACTAATCTCAGTTGGTATGACAGTTGTATTTGCATCCATAAGGCTCACCAATAAAACTCTTCTGCACAATGAAAGCAACACAAAAACCTATTCCCTCCATCCAGTGTAGCCTTCCACCCCTTCTCAATATAACAAGGATTTCGGTACTTACGTATTATCTCAACCAGATTTTCGCGGTTCTGAATTTCACATACTTCTATAGAAAGGAGGCCAGGAAACACTGCAATGTGGTATTTACTGTGTTTACTGCTGTGGATTAAGTCTGCATTACCTTCAGGAAAAGAAACATTTCCGAAAACCCTCTTCCAGTTTTTGCATGCATTACACATTCACACTTACGTTATCATGTCTGCTACCATTCTGATGGACGGATTCCTTGCACTGAATGGAAGGCTTCCTTCAGAGAAGGCAAAACATCCCTAATTTTGCCTCATGCTTTTGCCCTACCCCTCGTAAAATGTTCGAATTTCTGGTGAAGGGGTGAGGATTACAGACATGTCAATAATACCCAACAAGTTTCATACTTTGTGGCTTTAAAAAATGCACTTGTTAAGCATTGTGTTTTATTAACTTTTAAAGTGAATTAGAGTAATATCAAAGAAAGGTTCCTGATTACTCCCAATTACTTTTTGGATTTGCCCCTGATTCTTCAGCAAATAAAGTAAGATCCATGTAAGTATGAAAATCTTAAGCCTGGCATTATGGACTAACAGTAAACATCAGCGATTCGCAAGAAAATGAAACATTTTACAAAAGGCAGGGCAAACGTTTCGGCAACATGGATTTACAGGAGCAATGAGGCGTCATCCACAAGTACAAAATTTCACCCGTACTCCTCTTCTGGGCTCATACCCACTGAGACAGACTAATGCTTAATTCTCAACAGACCCCTTTTTAGGTTAAGCAACCTGTTTCCGTGCACACTGACAGAATAATGTCAGTGCGGAAATCTGGTTGCGATAATATGCAAGTACCCATCCTTAAACATATATGCTCCCAACCATAACTGTACTTATAAAGTGAAACACAAATGCATATTTTCAGGGCAGCTAAATAAGATATGTATCCTTATGTGTGCATTACAAAAATTAATAAGTAAGCAAATAAATACTCATCTGTGGACTCCACGTTGTCATACCTACCAACTACCCTTCACTGCAAACTAATGCTAATACTGAGAATGCTAAATCCCAGAGTACAAACTGCAAATATGTAACCATAAAATACATTCAATACAGCCAAAAGGTATGTGCACACTACTAATCAAAAATCCTCTGTCTACCATGGAAGGCTGTCCAGCGACGCACTATCTCATCCTGCAAACTTACACTAATACTGAGGGATGCCCAGTTCCTGATGTGCCAGCTATAGTTTTAGGACAGCCAAGACATCTCCAATTTCATTTCTTAAACAAAGTTCTATTAATATATTTTCCTTTAGAGAAAATGGTCCACCCTCCCTCCTGATTCTCTCAGTGCAGACCATAACACCCCGACATATTCTTACTTTACAGAAATCTGCAGAGTAAACTACCCTGTATCCTGGAGAAATGACCACCTAGTATTTACAGATAACACTGCAATATTTCTTCTATTACCGTTTATGGGATTTTAAACAAATGGCATAACTTCCTAATTTCTAAACATTGAGAGCCTTCCCTTTTCGTGCAACATCTATGGGTCCATTTCTCATGAATTATGGCATTGTTATTGTGCAATTTTATAAGGAAATGCCATTTCACAATGTAACTAGGAAATCTCATTTTTACATCGAGCTGTACAATGATATTTCAGACCAAGTAATATAACTCCTCAATTATGACTATTCTGAATGTTTTGCCTCAAAAATTAATAAATGCCAAACAGTATAACGGTCAAACATCCATAACTCTTTCAGACTGTATTACAAAATATTCAGGCAATGACAAATATGGTACTTAAAAGAAAAAAAAAAAAAAGAAAACTCTTTTACCCCTCAAAGTCTCGGCAAACCCAGTATGTAACCTATACTGGGTCAAAAACAAACAAAGAAGAAACTTTGCAGTGTGAAAGGTGTGAAGTTCACTCCTTAAAATATGTTATGCACCTAGTTTACTAAAAAAAAAAATCGAAATGCAAAAAAATGTGCTATAAAATAATAAAATAGAAAATAGTAGTAGGTAGTCCACAGCTGAATTAAAAATGGAATATCCTTTATTGAAACACACAAACAAACAATCCTAGTTAAATAATGAATGTCTTTAATGCTTTTCATTATACTCAACTAGGATCGCTTGTTTGTGTGTTTTAATAAAGGATATTCCATTTTTAACTCAACTGTGGACTACCTAATAATATTTTGTATTTTATTATTTTGTAGTACATTTTTTACAGTTCAATTTTTATTAGTGAACTAGGTGCATAACAAGAAGTTATGTACTCACCATAACGTTCAATGTATGTAGTCCATCTCACCTCACATTCTTACCCGTGGGTTCGGAGCCCTGACTCAGCCATACTCTAGCTCGAAGTCTTCAATTGGCTCGTGGCTAAGAGGTATCCCATGCTGTAATGCGCCTATCCCCCAGATCTTGTTTGCTGCAAGCTCACATACATACATACATACATACATACATACACACACACACACACACACACACACACACACACACACACACACACACAAACACATTGAGAGGAAGAACCAACTCAACATATCAAGAAGGAGTGCTGAAACCAGAGACTCGACCTCTAGGTCTTCCAGGAGGGGGTAGGTGGGTGGGTTAGTAAGAATGTGAGGCGAGATGGACTACATACATTGAACATTATGGTGAGTACATAACTTCTTGATGTTATGTAGTCCAATCTCGCCTACATCCTTACCTGTGGGACAGCGTCCCTAGCACCTAGACCTTGGGCGGCTCACTAGAAAATACTCCTGAGCACTGTGGAACCAAATGAGGATCTGCCCCTTGATACCAGATCCAATTTGTAATGACTAATAAAGGTGTTAGGAGATGCCCAAGTAGCTGCAGCACAAATATCATCCATAGACATCCTAGCCTGAAAGACAGTAGAAGTAGATACCGAACGTGTAGAGTGAGCCTTTAACTTAAAGGGTAATTCCTTGCCATTTGAAGAATAGATGAAGGAAATACAGCTAGAAATCCATCTGGACAGAGTTACTTTGGAAACTGAAGTTCCCCAGTCTACTGTCTGAAAACGAGACAAAGAGTTGATCAGATTTCCTAAAATCTTTTGTTCTATGTAAATAGAAATGCAATTGTCTGTGGACATCTAGCTGATGAAACTTAAATTCTGCCTTGTTACAGAATTCAGGGAAAAACACAGGCAGCTCAATAGATTGGTTGAGATTGACCACTGAAGCAACCTTAGGCATAAAGGAAGGATTAGGTCTTAGCGAAACCCTATCCTTGTGAAATGCCAAGTAAGGGGGCCAAACCGATAAAGCTTGGAGTTCAGAGACCTGCCTAGTCAAAGTGATGGCTGTCAAAAAGACTGTCTTCCAAGACAAAAACGTAATGTCACAGGTTGCCGTGGGCTCAAAAGGAGGTGAGGTAAGCTGCTGTAGCACAAAATTAAGGTCCTATGGCATAACAGGATCAAAGATCGGAGGTCGAAGAAGCATAGTCCCTTTGAGAAAAGCCCTACAAAGTCTGTGCACCATTAGATTGGGTTCATTAGCAACATGAAAAGTAGAAATGGCTGCCAAATGCACTTTGATAGTTGCCATAGCTGATCCTTGGCTAAACAGTTGAGATAGAAACTATAAAACTGATGAGATGGGAGCTGTATAGGGATCAATCTGTCTTTCATGAGCCCAAATGGAGAATCTCTTCTACTTACTGGAATAAATCTTCCTAGTAGAAGGCTTGTGGGAGGAAGACAGAATATGAACCACCTCCGGTTTAAAATCATGAAGCCTGACTAGGGACAGAATTGGAGCAGCCATGCTGTCAACCTGAGGGTCTGGATGGAGGGGTGGAACTGCCCTGACATATGAGTCAACAGATCTGGCTCTGGGTCCAGAATCCACGGCTCATCCATTAGATAAGGGTGAAGAAAAGGAAACCAGATCTGACAAAGCCAGTGTGGAGCAATCAGTATCATTTTGCTTCCCAAAGACTCTGCTTTCTGAATAACCTCTGTTATCAGGGGAAATGGAGGGAAGGCATAGAGAAGACCGGAGGGTCAATCATGAACTAGAGCGTCCCTGGGTGCTTCCCCCTCCAGGGGAATAAGGGTGAAGTAGCTACTGCATTTGACATTGAGGGAGCTGGCAAATAGATTGCAGCAAGGCTGACTCCATCTGTGGAAAATCCGTTCCGCCACTTGTTCGTTCAGGGACCACTCATGAGGCATCAGAATAGCTCTGCTTAGCCTATCGGCAATCACGTTGGATTTCCCCGGAATATGCGTTGCCATTAGAAAGCGTTGGGAAGATACAGCCCACTGCCACACTCGAAGAGCCTCTCTGCAAAGGGGATATGACCTGGTTTCTCCCAGTTTGTTCAGATACCAGACCACTGACATGTTATGTTGTCTGAGTGGATTGCAATTGTCCCATGAGGAAGAAAGCTTTGAAGTGCTTGCAACGCTAATAGTACCGCTCTCATCTTTAAGACGTTGATATGCAAAATGGATCTCGTGTTCTTGCCACGTGCCTTGGACAGTCCTGCCGAGATAATGACCCCCCCCCCACCCGATCTGGGAGGCATCTGTGGTCACAGTGGCAATCGGAGAAAGAAAAACGAAAGGCATACCCGTGTTGAGATTGCTGGTTTGAAGCCACCAGCGCAGATCCTGCTTGCACCTGTCGGTTATTACAATAAGGTGGGAGAGTGGAAGGTGCTGAAGAGACCATTGGGTAAAAAGTAGCCACTGAAGAAGCCTCATGTGAAGTCTTGTAAGAGGGACTAGCATAATCGTGGCAGCCATGGTCCCTAACAACTTGAGGACCACTTTTGCCTTGACCTTCTTCAGTGGTAGTAGAGCGTAGACTTGCTGCTGTAAAACCTGAATTCTCTCTTCTGGCAGGAAAACCCTCATGAACACTGTGTCTAATTCGGCGCCGATAAAGGTAACATGCTGCAAGGGCAACAATGCAGACTTTTCCCAATTCAAGGTGATTCCTAAACTTTGGCACAGTGCAATAGTAGCGTCCCTGGTCTGTAGTAGTAGATGCCTGGTGGTGGCAGACAGGAAACACTTGGAATCCCAGACTTCTCAAGTGAGCCATTACCACTGCCATGCATTTGGTGAACACCCTGGGGCTGTGGTGAGACCAAAGGGCAGGGCGCGAAACTGAAAATGACTGGCTCCCAGCCGGAAGCGTAGGTGACTTCTGGATGCCCTATCTATTTTTATATGGTAGTAAGCATCCTTGAGGTTGATGGAGCACATCCACACATGTTTTCCTAATAACAGGAGAATTGACTGTAACGTGACCATGCGGAACTTGAAGGTTCAAACGGCTGAGATCCAAAATAGGTCTCAGGTCCCCTGTTCTTTTCGGCACCAAAAAGAATCTGGAGTAAGTCCCTAATCCTACTTGGTCTGAGGGGACGGGCTGTATGGCTCCTTTTAACAACAACTTTTGAATTTCTAAGGTTGCGGAATCCCTTTGACTGGGTGGGACATCTGGGATTCTTTTGCTTGGAGGGGGAGATGAAAGAAAGGGAATATGATAACCTCTGGAGATTATCTCTAATACCCACTCATCTTGGGTGATGTCTCGCCAGGCTTCTGGGTATAGAGAAATGCGACCCCCGACTGGCTCCAGAGATGCACAGTCGGGCCTCCTCTCAGGAAGCGCTGGTAGGGAGAGCCACGAAAGGAATCGCGGTCCCCCTGGTTACGCGGGCCTCATCTGCCTCTAGTGCGGCGTCTACCTGAATTTACACCCCCTCCTCTGCCTCTGGAGGGGGAATCACTCTGTGCATCATGAAAAAACCTCTGCGATTATCTGAACCACATTTTCCACCTTTCTGGCGCTTGGGATAAGGTCTAGAAGGCATGGAAAAACGGACTCCCACGGCAGACAGGGTTTTTCCTTCCTGCTCGCACCTAGTGAGAGTATCCTTCACCTTGGTTCCAAATAAGGATGAACCGTCAAAGGGAGCGTTAGTGAAGGTAGACTTGAAGGCCTCTGCGAAGTTGCACAGGCGCATCAAGGAGTGTCTCCTAAGAGAGACTCCAGAACCCGCAGCCCTGCTTGCTCCATCGGCTGCATACGAGATCAGCCACAAGGAGGAGTTGGTAATAGAATTTAGGTTAGACATCTGAGCATTAACTTTCTGAGCCACAGCATCAGAAACGTTACCCTGTAGAGAATCTCCGAACTCCTTTTGGAGATCTCTTTGGAGCTGTGTAAAATGTGATAAGTATTTCAGCGACCGCAGTGTAAAGGCAGTTGAAGAGAACACACGCTTCCCATACCTGTCCATAGCACTGGACTCCTTGTTAGGGGGATGGACGGTAGATGAAGTTTCTGCAACTTGCTTCTTGGTGGCTGCTGCCACCACCATGGCATCTACTGGAACGCCTTTTGTAAGCAATTCTCTATCAGGGGGAGCGGACAAAAACTTGTTGGGTCTACTAGGTACTGGTACCACAGTGAAGGGTTTCCCACACCTTTCGACAAACGAGGTCCAGGAGTTCGTCGAATGGGGGAGAAACCCAAGAGGTGGAGGGTTGGGACGCAAAGGTCTTCAGGAACACCGACTCCTCCTTAGAAGGGGCTTTAGATGGCCAGTCGCCTCTCTGTCTCAGTATTTCCAAGATATCTGAAAAAGAGATATCGTCAGAAGATGACTTAGGGGACCCCTCTGACTCCTCGAGGTCGGTGTCAGATGTGAGGGACTCATCTTGGGAGTCAATGTGCTTCCTCTTGCACACTCTCTTTCTGAGTGGCTCCTCAGATAAAAAACCCGGGGAGGCCTCAGAAAGCTGGGGACCACTCATGGAGGTATCCTGAGGCCTTAGGTCTCCACGCAGTTGTCTGTGGATGTCCAAGGAATGTAGTAATCTCTCCCCTTTGTTTTGAGGATTAGAATAAAAGGTAGGTAAGTGTATAGCCCGATTCAAAGTTACCCTGGATACCACTTTTGGCATAAAGGACGGGTTGGTTCGTAAGGAAACTCTGTCCTGATGGAAGATGATAAAAGGCTGCACAGCCATGAGGGCTTGTAGTTCCGATACCCTACGAGCTGAGGTAATAGCCAGAAGGAAAGCTGTTTTCCAGGACAAATATTGCAAATCTGTTGAGGCAGCTGGCTCAAAAGGAGGCAAGGTCAGCTTTTCTAGAATGAAATTGAGGTCCCAAGCAGGAATTGGTTGTTTCCTTGGGGGTTTTATATTCTTAGCCCCTCTGAAGAACTGTCTTAAGAGGGGGTGAGAGAATAAAGGTGGATCAGTGTTGTATTCTGCAGAAATGGCTGAGGCATGGATTTTGATGGAGGAGAATGAAAGTCCACTGCTTAGCAGCTCAGCTAGATACTGTAATATTTGAGGTAAATTCAGTTTTCCAGGATTCTGGCCCTTTTTCTCATTCCAGGCACAAAACCGTTTCGCTTTTCTAGTAGATGGCCTTCTGGCCTCCAAAATGACATCCTGCACCTCCTTGGAGAGTAGGGTCTGTTGTGATGTTAAGGAATCTTCCATGTGGCCAGATTGAGTGTTTTCAGCTGACTGTGAAGAGTTTTGAAGCTGTGCTGAGTCAGAAGAAGAGGCATTAGAGGTAGGGTCCATGGTGGGGAATCGTCAGGCTCCTCAGGAGTGGGTACCAGTGTTGTCTTGGCCAGTCTGGAGCAATGAGAATCATCTTTGGTCTGTCTGCTCTGGTTTTAATAGAACTTTGGGCAGCAAAGGAAGAGGTGGGAAGGCATAAACTGTCATTGTTGTCCAACTGAAAGACACTCTCCAGGCCTTTGGATGAAAAGTCCTTGAGCAGAATTTTGTCAATTGGTGATTTTTGTGGGAGGCAAAGAGATCTATGTCTGGCCTTCCCCATGCTTGAATTATCTCTGTAAAACTTGAGGATGCAAGTTCCATTAGGTAATGGATCTGTCATATTTCTGCTTAGGTTGTCTGCTTTCTTTGCCTGTTTGTAAGTCAGAGCCATGTTCCAAAGTGACATGGCCAGCCTGCATAGGGGGTATGAATGGGTTCCTCCCTGTTTGTTTATGTACCACATTACTGTGGTGTTGTCTGTCCTTATCAATAGTTAACCTGGATGCAGAAGGTCTTTGAAAGCTATAATAGCATTTATTTTGATTGATGTGAAGGTGCTTTTCTTTTTGGGACCATTTGCCCTGAATGCACCGATCTGGCGTCTGTTGTGATGACTTGATTTTCTTGAGGCTTGCAGAATGGGAGACCTGTGTTTGTTTGGCATGCTTGAGCCCACCACAGAAATTCCTTTTGAAGACATGGAATTAGTGGTATTATTGTTTCCAAACTGTGGCTGTGTTGAGACCATAGGTTTTTCAGGTACCATTGAAGTTTCCTCATA
The DNA here is from genome assembly GCF_019279795.1 of Protopterus annectens. Taxonomy (NCBI): domain Eukaryota; kingdom Metazoa; phylum Chordata; order Ceratodontiformes; family Protopteridae; genus Protopterus; species Protopterus annectens. The sequence goes on from NC_056735.1 coordinate 183,897,474, forward strand.
TGCAGCTTTGCACACGGGATTAGTAGGATGCAAGATGCCATGAATCCCAGAGCCTGCAGGATTTTCCTTGCAGTCAGCCTGGTGAAATTTGCTAGTGTTCTGAAGTATTGAGTTAGTTGCCCTGCTTCTCTGGCGTGAGGTAGGCCATCTGGGTGTTTGTGTCCAAGTTGGCACCCAGGAAAATTATTTTCTGAGAGGGTATTAGCCTTGATTTCTTTTTGTTGACTGTGTATCCCAGAGAATTCAACAACATTATTACATAAGCCAGATGTTTCAGAAGTATGTGCTTGCTGTCCGCTTGGATCAGGCAGTCATCCAAATATGGGTATATTTGTATCCCCTGAAGTCTGCAGTAGGCAATTACTGATGCCAGGCATTTCGTGAATACTCTGGGCAGTAGATAAGCCAAAGGGCAATGCAGAGAATTGATAATGGGTTGAACCTGCAAGAAATCTGAGGTATCTCCTGCAATTTTGTCTGATTGGGACATGCAGGTATGCCTCCTTGAGGTCCAATGTTACCAGCCAAGACTCCTTGCCCAGCATGGGAAGAAGCTGCTGTAAAGTGAGCATCCTGAATTTTGCGTAAAATGTGTTTAGGATGGATAGGTCCAAAATAGGTCTCCAATCTTTTCCCTTCCTTGGTACCAGGAATAGTCTGGAATAAAACCTTGACCTTGTTAGTGAGTAGGTACCTCTTGAATAGCTTTCATGTCCATGAGATCTGAAATTTGTCTTTGTGCCTCTGCCCTTTGATTGTGTGGCAGGTTTGGCATGCCTCTCATTTTGGAAGGGTGTGAAAATGGAATCTGTAGCCTCTGTTTATAATGTCCAGGATCCATTTGTCTTTGTGACAATATGCCAATTTTTTGAAAATAATGCCAGTTTTCCGCCTAAGCGTGCTGCCATTTGAGCCTTGCTTGGCATGCAAAGGGGAAAGTCATTGGCCTTGCTTTCTGAATGGCTGCGAACTAGCCTCACCACGTCTTTGTGTACGAGCTTGCCGTTGTGTGCGTCTAGGCGATCCTTGAGATTGGCCTGTGCGCCTCGGGGGCCTGTATCTACCTCTTTGAGGTCTGTCCGTGGCTGGAAAGGACCAATTTTGGAGGTTGTACCTGTAGAAAATCTTTCACTGTTTGCATTGATTTAGCCTTTTCCTCCATTTTCTTTAATACCTCCTCAGCTTTAACACCAAATAATACATCCTTTTGAAGAGGGCATCTAGTAATTTAGCTTTGACATGATCTGGTAAGGTTTGTTCCTTGAGCCAGGCATGATCACTGATCCTGTAACAGCAGCTCTACATGAGGCCTCTAGAGCATCAAAACCACATTGCGCATATGGAACTAGCAGTTTAATGCCCTCATGGTTAAGGTGGCGAGCTATATACCTTTCCCCACCTTTCTAAGGATCTGGAATCTCTCGGAAGGTAATGGATTTTTAGCAGTGGAGGCCTTAATTCCTGTGAAATAGTTTCTGGGTCATTTGTATAAAATTGGTGTGAGTCAGGAACCGGTAGTACCTGTCAGGCTTGACTGGGGCTGGGGTAAAGAATCCGGGTTAAGGCAGGCCTCCAGTACACATCATCTAGTATGTCTAAGACAGGAGGTATAGCCAGAGGCCTGTGCTGAGGTAGCAAGAGAAAATCCTAAGCCTTTCTTGGAATCTGAGTACTCTTAGCCTTCCCAGTGGAAGTGTTCCCTTAAGGTATGCAAGGTTTCCCCAAATGAGTAATCCTCTGGGGAGACAGAGGAATGGACTCCTCTGCATCAGAATCTTCAAAAGGGGAGGAAGAATGTTCCTGTTCATCAGAGTGCTCTGATATAATGGAGGCCTGGTCAGAGGAGGATTCTTCCTCCACTCTGGGCCTTTGTCCGGGGGTTGAGAACCCTGATAAGAATAATTAAATCCTCAGCCATTATAAGCATCTGTTTTTAGGCATGGGGCCTGTCTGAAGACACCTTGAGAGGAGGCAGACCTGTCTACATTGAGATTCACCACCAAGAGTGGCTTCAGTATCTGTAGTCGGGGTGGGCCGAGGAGCCTGCGACCTCGGGCACAGAAGACACCGCAATGAAGTGTCGTTGGTAGTCAGGGGCTGCGTCTGAGAACGGACCACCTGTAGTCGGCTTTGGCATGGTGGGACCTTTTTAGACAAAACTTTTTGCCAAAATAATGCTGGGCGAACTCCGCCGAGCTTAATGGTGCGTTTGTTGAATGTAGCACAAAAGCGACAGACCGAGACATCGTGGTCTGGGCCTAAGAGGAATGCAGAGGAATGAAAATGGAGAACCCATCTGTTATGACTGCAGCTGTATGCACGATGAACATCAGCCAAAGATGAAGGGAGGATGGGCTCCGGAGCCAACTGGGCCAGAGCCGAAAGCAATTTAGCCAGCACCGATGACTGGAGCAGTTTCTTCACCACTCTATTGACATAGTCATCGGAAAGTGTCCTGGAGGACATACAGGACATGGTCGGGATCTGGATCTCCATATAGAGGGAGACCTACGAGTCGGAGAAACCGGTTGAAAAACTGGAGACCGGCTCCGAACTGACAAATCTGTCACTGGCTCCAATAAACCTGGAGCCAATGTAGACATCATCGAAGCACTGTCTTCTTTCAACCCCAAAGCCAGTGGAGCCGAAGAAGCAATTGTAGTTTTAATAATTTTCTCCAACGGTTCTGAGGAGACTGACGGAGCCAGAGAGTGTTTCTTAGACAATTTTTTGTCCATCTTTTTTCTGGTTTGGAAGGAGAAGACTTGGAATTGGAAGATCTTTCCAAATCCTCTTCAAAGGAAAGTTTCAGCAATCCCCTTAATATTAGCTTGTTCTTCCTCTCTTGCAGCATGCGGGGGCTGAAAGTGTGACAGAACAAGCAGGATTCCTGTAAATGAATAGCCCCCAAGCAATACAGGCACACAGAGTGCCCATCCGTCAAAGACATCTTGTTGTTACACTTAACACACTCTTTGAAGCCCGAAGGCCTGTGCTCTTTAGACTCCTTAGACATGTTAAGACAAGAACACATACACAGGGGAAAACGGTAAGGGCACCTTCACCACAGAAATCAAAGGAGCGTGGGAAACTAGAGCCTCTATCACAAATGGCTTAGAGACCGCGAGGTAACCACAGGGAGGACTAGGTCCTCTAAGTTAAATGGGCCTAGCCCAGGAAAAAACAGGGGAACAACAAACAGTCACACCACAAGGAACCTGCTGACAAGGGGGATTAACCTGCTACACAACAAGAACAAGAGCAACAGAAAAAAACACATGGGAGAACTAGGTCCTTTAACTGAAACGGGTCTAGCCCGTAAACACCAAGGGAAACGTGATACCAGAAAAGTTCAATTAAACCGTTAGAAGTAAAAACACACACACTAGCTATTAAAATAGCTTTTGGAGCTACTAAATTGAACAAATAGAAAAACTGTACTTAGCCACGGCCAAGAGTGAGACCACGTCCGAGCTGTACGAGCGGCAAACAAGATCTGGGGGATAGGTGCATTGCAGCATGGGTTACCTGTTAGCCTCGAGCCACCTGAAGACTTCGAGCTAGAGTATGGCCGAGTCGGAGCTGAGGTTCGGCTCCGAACCCACATGTAAGAATGTAGGCGAGATTGGACTACATAACATCATATATTAAGCAGTGAACTTCACACACTCCACACTGCGAAGTTTCTTCTTTGTTTGTTTTTGACAATGTGATACTTACTGTAGCTATAAAATAAATATAAGAGTACCATTCTACCTTTAGGGATAAAACAATAACATCATTATGGTTAAACTTAGTTTGGTGGCAAGTATTAGTGAAATTAATCTTTGAATGGAAAAAATACAGAATAAAATAACTAAGACGACTTTGTATTTAAAGGAAAAACAAGAAATTCCTGAGACACTTAAATGACTATAAAATGATTAAGGAACAAGACACTGTTGACGTAGGGTCATTTAAATGTTCAATCACATTTTAAAGCAGACATGAGGTTGTTGGCATATTAATTCATAATGCAAATGATTATGACTCTCTCAGCAGCAACACGCAGGTCACCAAGAAACAACCAGCTTAGTGCACTCTACAACCCTATTCCTATCTGTTGCAGTTTTTAGAATTTTTTATTCATGTCACTGCTTTTATTGAAGTTAGAGAAGTGGAGACATGGGTTTAAAGTTAGATTACAGGGGATTTGAAAGGCATGTTTTACTGAATGCCTGCACTTTCCAGTTTATATTTTTAAACACCTTTATTAAATAATCACTTGTGACATAGGCAAACACACTTTATACAAAAGAAAACAAATCCATATTAACATGTTCACAGTTACAAACATTAGATCTCACATATATTTTTTCTGTATAATATAATCATTCTAACACTAAATAACCTCATCCTTAATCCAAACCATTTTTCTGCATGTATTGTTTCCATAATTTCCACTTTTTTCTATGTAATTTGCTCCTATCCTTTTCTAAAGATCCGTCTTCCAGTTCTTTTATCTCTGTTACATGACTCACTACTTCAAGTACTGCTGGTTTATACTTTAATTCAGGTAACTGTCAAAAAAGCAATTACTAGAAAATGGAAATTAAACTTAACAATGCCTTACTATTTGTCTAGGCAATTCAGATCTTGTATTCCAGCTCGAAATATAATTTCCTTAGTTACACACATTTGTTCAACCAGCATTTCTCACACAGTACTCTGAAGGGAATTTTTAAAGTCTGCCAAATCCTTATGCTTCTAAACCATATGTTCCCAGTTACCTTTTTCTTTCCCAGCACACCTTCAACATTTGCCATCTACCTGAGGAAAAATTTTCTGGAGTCTACTTGGGGTATAAAAATATAAAAATACCTATGCAAACACTTCCAAGCAAAACTTTCAAATCTTCTAGACTAAGAGTTTTTGGGAGAGATGCATACATCCTCTCATTGTTTCTTTGTGAATTTTTTATCCAGTCTTTCTTCCCAATCTTTTCTAACCTCCTCTGATCGATTCCTATAGTTATCATGCAATACTTTATATACCCCACTAATTATCCCATTTTTAACAGCCATTTCTGTTTTAGTCTCAACTAAAATGTCTACCAGTACAGGTCTTTCGCTTATCATTGCCCTATCCCTTTTTCTTTGCCAATTCTCTGATATCAATCCCTGATAGGGAAGGCTGTTTTTAGCCTGCAGTCCAAGTGTCTTAGTGGCCTCTTTCCATTCTATTATTTTTTCCCTCACTATTTTTGTTCCCAGTATCTTGGTTCCTTTGCTAGTTTCGACCAGTAAATTCCAGCTCCCTCTTACCTATTCTCTAGTCCCTAATTGCAGTCATCCCTATAGGCAGAATATTCTGTCTCCATTCCCGTGTTGGCTTAGTTCTTAGAATAAAACCAAAACTCAAAACAAACTACTGGAACCAAAGGAAATTAGACATAAAATCAAAGTTCTTAGAATAATTTCTGCTACTTTATGAATACAAAATTCTGTATGACTGTTGTCATTCTCCTTAACGATCTGTATCTAAAATCCTACTCTCTGAATCTCCCCCTGTTTCATCATCACCTCTTTCCACGCTGAGCTATAGCTTTCTGCTTGTGTTGTGTATAAGAGCCTTAACTGTGTAGCTCCAAAATATCCCTTCAAATCAGGTAATCCTGAACCACCTTGTTCTACTGGAATGATCAACTTATTCCACTTGACTCTTCCCTCTTTCCCTCCCAGATAAAATCTTTCATTTCTTTATTAATTATTTACTATCCACAACTTCTGCTGTGGTTGACAGTGTATAAAATTAAAGCTACAAAAACATTTTTACTGGAGATTCCAAGATGGCTGCACACTGATCAACAGCTTAACTTCAGTTCTCATAGGGTGAAAACAGAACCTGAGAAATCACAGCCAGATACATTATCAACTTCAGTAGCATTCTAACTGAATACCAAAAGTGGTAGAATTTCCGGCCCTTATCTCTCAGTTTCCTTTTCTACACTAAGAGAGTTGGAGTTAAGCTCTTGATCAGTGTGCTGCCTTCTTGGAAGTCCTTTCCAGTTTACATTTTAGTGCTAATTTTAAAAGTTATTTATAGAAAAAGGAAATTGTTGCTAAGGAAATAGTGTTTATTCATGTTTTCACTGGTTAGGTGTATTCAATCATGAGATCACTCTATCCATCCTTCTACAACCCCCTTTTCCCATTTTTGCACATGGGGTCGGGGTGTCACTTCAACAGTGACAATCTAGAGCCAAGGTTTATTCTGCTAGCCCTGATGTGGTAGTTCCTACACACTCATACGCACACTCAAACCTATGGCCAATTTACGTGCACAGTCCACCTACTGCATGTCTTTTGAATATGGGAGGAAACTGCAGCACCAAGAAAAAAAAACACGTGAACACAGGGAGGATATGCACACCCCACACAGAAGGCGCTCCAACAGAGAACTGAGCCCGGGAAACTCTTGCTCTGAGGCGACAGCACTATCTGCTGTGCCACTGTGCTGGCCTTAGCATTTAAATAGCAGTAGTTACAGTATGATTTGTCTGATTAACTCTCATTGTAAAATTTATTTTTGGAGATTAATATGGTCATGAATGATATCTGACGTATTTAAACAAGGTTCCTGATGGTCTTTTATATCTGCAGTTTTTAGTTGGTTCAGTTGCTCTTGGTTGGTTACCAACAAATGTGCTAACCATGGCATTTGCCTTTCACAATATAATCACAACAGAAATCAAATATAATGCACCGTGCCACAATGAGTGTACACTTACGTCTAGGAGACAACATCTCAAATTGCTTTGAAAGCTCTTAATAAAATTTTTAGAGACAGTCCGATACAAAATGCACCTCTAACTGCAAGTCTCCCCTTAGGAATTTCACTGCAGCTCTACCCTGACTCTCTTCCCAACATATTACTATTTAACACACCGAGTATAAGAAATGACATATCTGAAGTGAAAGAGATACCACCTTGTTTAGTGATTTAGATGACAACTTAAATATATTCTGAAAATATGCTGTATGCACATCTTGAACAAAAGTCGTATACCTAGGCTTAAAAGAAAAGTACAGTTGAGAAAAATCCTTCTTACCCATAACAGTCTGTTTGAAATTCACACTGCCTCAGTGGCATCTAGTTTCTGTGCCTGCACAGACCCACACTGGTCACTTTCCAGAGCTCAGAATTCCTTCCTCTGACTCTCTATGATAGGGGAATGAAAGCCATTAACAATTCTGTGTGTGCTTATGTGATGGCCTCTCTGTACCCTGGGCCAGTAATCAAGGAGCCCCAATCCTCATCAATGACACCAGTGAGAGGCAGTTACTAAAAACATATTTATTTAGTTATTTATTGACATTTGTTAACCGGGTTTGTCCATCTGGGCTTGTGGCCCATTTTCAGTGGAAACCCGAGGAGAAAAGCTCCAGTAGTACATTTTAAACAAGTACAATTTTAAACAACATTGATATAATAGCAGTTATAGCAAAAAGATTCACATATGTTGGGTTACATGCATAAAGTTAAAGTTTCATTAAAAAGATGATAAGTAACAATTTTACATTGATATAGTTCAATAGGTCAACAATAAAAAAAAATTGTTTGTATAAAATTCTGCAAATGCATAGTAGACACATTGGAGAGAAAGGTGTAATGAGGTACTAAGTATGGTCCTTTTGAGGGTACATAAAGGGAAGGAAGATTAGGTAGGCTCATGGCAAGGGCAGGTTCTGGAACTGAGAAAATAAGCTTTTAGTTCATTTTTAAAGTGTGAGGTGTGGGAGACTGAACGTAAGTTAAGGGGAAGTTTGTTCCAAGCATGGGCAAGGGAGTGTTTGTAGAGTAGTTTGCCTACTGACCTTTTTGGGTGGTAGACATCAAGTAATTGTTGGTTAGTAGTACAGAGGGTCAGGGATGGGATGTAGATGGAGACTAAGGAAGATAGGGATGAACAGGAGGAGGGTTTATAAAGAATAGAGAGTGTAGCATATTAAATTGATAAGATAGCAGAAATTGGGGAAGTTCAAGCCATTGAAGACAGTTTAAAGAAATGAAGTGGTGTGAGTTGTATGGGGAGTTAGTAATGAATCTGGCTATTTTATGGTAAGTTTGTTGGAGTTTGTTTAGAGTGGAGGCCTGGATATTGGTAAGAACTGGGGGCGGCGTATAAGAGGGAGGGGAGGAGGAGTGCCTGGCTCATGGTAAGTCTAGATTCAGGGGTTAGGAATTTTTTGTTCTGATATAGCAGACCTAGTTTCTGGTTTGTTTGTTTTTATACATTGGAGTATGTGTAGGTTGAACTTCATCATCGATAATGACCCCTAGGAGTTTTGTGTGGGTGTCAGGGTGGATAGCTGTATTGTTAGAAGTTGTTATAAAAAAGGAGGTTTTGTGATGAGAAATAGAACGAGGAAGGAAAAGCAGGAGTTTGGTCTTTTTGGGATTTAGGATCAATAGGTTGTGAGAGAGCCATTGTTCAGTGGATAGTAGGGCCTGTTGGGTCAGGGAGTGTAGTTCAGGAATGTTATTTGAGATGGATATAAGTGTGGAGTCGTCGGCATACTGAATAAGGGAGGATTCTTTGCATGAGGTATAAAGATCATTGGTGAAGATGTTAAACAAAAGGGGTCCCAAGATGGAGCCTTGGGGAACACCAGTGGAGATGGGAAGGAAAGGTGAGGAGGATGAGAGCCATTTGACAGATTGTTCCCTGCCAGATAGGTGACTATTAAACCAGGCAAGTACAGAGGGGGATAGGTGGAGATTTGTGAATTTGGATAGTAGTGAAGGATGAGAGACAGTATCGAAGGCTTTGGAGAGATCTAGGAAGAGACAGGAAATGAGTTCATTGTTGTCTAGGGCCTCTGCAATGATATGAGTGAAGGAGAGGAGGGCAGTGGTGATGCTGTGGTGAGGACGAAATCCATGTTGGGTAGGGGTAAGTAAGTGGTGTGTGAGGAGGTGATTGAGAAGCTGTGAGTGAATACATTTTTCTAATGGAGAGGGGGGGAGAGAACGGCAAAAACAGAAATGGATTTACACAGTATTTCAAATGCAGCTCTCTGCATCAAACACAGGTTTCCCCAAGAGCACACAGGGAACACGCTCCACTGGGACTGGGCTGTCTGTCTCTCTAGAACCCAAACAAGACTCACCTTGGAGCGCTGTATCTCATTTTCAAGTATCGGACACACATGCTTGAATATCTGATTGCACACACACACACACCTGGGAAAGGCTGACACAGATTCACCAGCTGCATCCCCTCTCTCCAGACTACAAGGAAAATTGCTGCCACCAGCTAGATACTCCAAGTCTCTTACAAAGGGTAACCAATTATATTGCATCAAATTAATACTGATATAAATGTGTGTGTGTGACTGTAGCAGACCAGCTTTCCGGAGTGGCCACAGTTTCCCTAAAATAAGCACGATTACTCTCTAGATGTTAAAAGTATTCTCTAGAAGACCAGCCACAATAAAAATGTATCCCGATATTTAATAATGGATAATAAAATAGATCCATATCCAGTCATACATAGAGACATTGATACCTTGTATGAAAGGTTTACCTAAGGTACACAAAGGAATATTTCCACTTCCCATGCGTCCGATTGTTTCAGGTAGGGGATGGGTCACTTCAAATGTATCTGTATATTTGGAAACTATATTAAGACCTATAGTTGACTCCATCCCTACCATTCTTAAAGATACGTATCATTTATTGGACGATATCGAAAAGTTTAATATGAACTATACAAATGTATTGGATGGTTGCATTTTGATAACTCTAGATGTCAAAAACCTCTTCACTAGCATACCGAATGGAGATGGTTTGCAAGCCATGAGTGAAGTGTTTAATTTAGATACAGATGAACAAATTCTGTTGTCTTTTCTTCTACAAATTGTTCTTGAAAATAATGCATTCATGTTTAAAGACAAATACTATTTACAGCAATGGGGAGTAGCCATGGGCACTCCCGTTGCGAACACTTATGCTAACTTAGTGGTTTTTAACTGGGAGAAAAATAATTTATTCAATGATGCAAGATATAAGAATAACATCAGAATGTATAGAAGATTTGTAGACGACATTCTGATTTTATGGGAAGGTACCTTGAATGATTTTAATGTGTTTTTAACATATCTAGAGTCTACTACCAAGTTTTTAAAATTTACCATGGAGTGGTCGTATACCCAGGTTAGTTTCTTAGATATCAACATTATAATCAATGGAAACCAGATAGAAACTAATTTATATAGGAAGTCGTGCTGGAGGAATACCCTCCTACATTATAACAGCATGCATCCTAGACATGTGTTTCCAGGCATAGTTAAAAGTCAATATATCAGAATAAGGAGGTTATGTGGTAACAAACAAGTGCTAATGAAAGAAGCAGATAATATGGAGAAGCTATTTCTAGAGAGAGGTTACAACAGAAAATTGGTGCAAGATATAAAGAATGAAATTCTCTTAACACATGACACTGCAGTTGAGTCAGCATATAGCAATGAGATAACATTCAGTAAACATAAAGTGAGTAAAGCGGCAACATCAAGTGATAACAATAGAGTAGCATATATAATGCAATATACAAATGATAACCTTGATTTAAGGAATATAATTAAATATAATTGGAAGGTCCTGGTTACAGATGAAGCTATTAGGAATATAGTAGGAGAGCAACCGAAGTTTGTATATAAAAATTTGCCTAACTTAAAACGGCTATTATGCTTTAAAGAGGGTAAGGATACGATAAATAAACAGATACACTTTAAGACTGTAGGTACCTTTCCATGTACAAGATGCAATATGTGTCGACACATTAGTGATACACAAATATATAAACACCCCAAAATGGATTTTATATTTAAACCCAAATTTTATGCAAGCTGCAACTCCATGAATTTGATATACTTAGCGACATGTACAAAATGTGAAGCATTCTATGTTGGCTTAACAAAGAGAAAATTTAAACAGAGGACATATAATCATATTTATGAAATAAAGAAGAACACTGAAAAGAATGCTTTAGCAAAACACATAAATGAGTTTAGAGAACATAGTTTCAGATTTAGAGTATTGCAGCTGGTAGGTTTAAACAAAAGATGGGGTGACAATGTGAACACTCTAGCAAATATTGAATTATCATGGATTTTAAGATTAGGTGCTCACTTACATCCAGGCTTGAATCAAAGTATCTGTATCAAACCAGTATTAGATAGGAGGATATATAAGTAATGAAATCATTGATATGCATATATATATTTTCTTACTTTTGCTCATGTGACATGATTTAAAAGCGTTGTACGGATTTGCTACTCAATAGTATATACTGCATTTACAAATGAAGGGTATTGGTTTTTTTGCAAATGCATTACACAATATATTCTATAATGGTGCTAATATATACATTTTATACATTTTTATACAGTTGACTTGATTGATTTATATTAGTATATTTAATATTTGAATACCCATATATTTATCAGATACAACATTATATATATTTATATGTATATTTTTAAGATTAATAGTTATGTATATCTTCGGATTTTATTTATTTATTTAATATTTAATATAAATGTAATAAGGTATATATATATATATATACATGTATTTTTTCACTACATGCACTCAATACATGTATACACACACATTTTTTAAAGGTTTTTAGATTCATATATTATATTGAAATAGTGCTTATATATATTTTATATTCCATTTATAAGTTTTAAAATGGAATATTAGCAGAATACCCTATATATATATGTTTTTTGAGAATTTTAAGTCTCACTTAGAATCCTCTATGCATTTAATATATACATTCTCTTTATGAGCACTAATGATTTATTATACATTGAATGGTTTTTTAATGCTCTCGAGAAATACATCTTAATATTCTATTATTTTTGTAACATGTACTATTATGTCTATTGATGAAACTTAAGTTTCTAACGGCTCTGCAGAAATGTTACTTGAATGTTATTTGAATTTGTCTTGCACTGGCTCTTTATGCATACAACCGACACCACTAATTATCCTTTCACACTAAGTGAACAATTAATTGAATTCAATTTAATTTAATTAAATTTTACTGGGTATATATACTCCATGGAAAATGTTGTTTAAATGTGAAGATCTGAGGAAGCGCACTTAGGTGCGTGAAAGCGCTTGTCTGTTCGTACTTTTACTAATAAAAGAGTTTGTTGATGGAAAATTGAAGTGGTCATTGCTTCCTGGGTGTTGAATCCGTCAGTGTTTTTTACACTACTCCCTGCCAGATAGGTAACTATTAAACCAGGCAAGTGCAGAGGGGCATAGGTGGAGATTTGTGAATTTGGATAGTAGTGAAGGATGAGAGACAGTATCGAAGGCTTTGGAGAGATCTAGGAAGAGACAGGAAATGAGTTCATTGTTGTCTAGGGCCTCTGCAATGATATGAGTGAAGGAGAGGAGGGCAGTGGTGATGCTGTGGTGAGGACGAAATCCATGTTGGGTAGGGGTAAGTAAGTGGTGTGTGAGGAGGTGATTGAGAAGCTGTGAGTGAATACATTTTTCTAATGGAGAGGGGGGGACAGAACGGCAAAAACAGAAATGGATTTACACAGTATTTCAAATGCAGCTCTCTGCATCAAACACAGGTTTCCCCAAGAGCACACAGGGAACACGCTCCACTGGGACTGGGCTGTCTGTCTCTCTAGAACCCAAACAAGACTCACCTTGGAGCGCTGTATCTCATTTTCAGGTATCGGACACACATGCTTGAATATCTGATTGCACACACACACACACCTGGGAAAGGCTGACACAGATTCACCAGCTGTATCCCCTCTCTCCAGACTACAAGGAAAATTGCTGCCACCAGCCAGATACTCAAAGTCTCTTACAAAGGGTAACCAATTATATTGCATCAAATTAATACTGATATAAATGTGTGTGTGTGACTGTAGCAGACCAGCTTTCCGGAGTGGCCACAGTTTCACTAAAATAAGCACGATTACTCTCTAGATGTTAAAAGTATTCTCTAGAAGACCAGCCACAATAAATATGTATCCAGATATTTAATAATGGATAATAAAATAGAAAAAAGGAGAATACTTAATATTAAGTTACAATAAACAATGGAGTTTTCAGTCACAGGAAATATAAAAATAACACAGTTGGATAGAATCTCACAGATGCAGAAAAATAAATAACACTACACTAATCTCACTATACTTATCTTAAATGAGATAAAGATGAGCTGTCTCCAGTTTATTTATTTAATATTTATTTACATTTGTTAACAGAGTAGTGTCCGACTGGGTCAGGAGCCATTTTCAGCGGAGACGCAGGGAGAAAGCTCCACAAAGAAATAACAGCATAACATAAAATACAAATTAGTAAGATCAGGAACAACACATCGGTATTCATATGATAGGTAAAGTAACAGAAGCATTATATAGCACAACATAGAGAATGTCATGTACAGGTTTACAGGTAACTGAACACTTACAGAGACCAAAAAGTTAAAGGAGAATGTTAGCAAAAAATGATTAACAAAGAAATATTATATAGTGACACGTCATAGCATAACACACTTATGCCTGATTACTTCATGTCTGAAAAAAAATCTATCAGGGCTTCTAACCAGAGTTTCAGCTCATATGGAGAAGAAGTATTGCTCTGTTTAAGGGGGATATGAGAAGTCATGAAAGAACTGGGACAGAGGAATTATCCAGAAAAAGAAAAGGGGCAGAGCCAGGTGTTTTTGAGATATTTTGTTTTTGTTTTAAAGAAAGAATAGCTGGGAATATTTTGTGTGTGTTGAAGGACAGAATTCCAGGACTTTGCTATTTTATTTGAGCAGAGGGAATCAGCATAGTAGTTGTGAGACTGGGTAATTTTTAGTAGTAGCTTGTCTGAAGACCTAAGACACCTGGTCTTGACATATGGTTGGACCAGGGTGGAAAGTGCAGGGCAGAAGCTGGGATTGTGAATGATTTTGTAGGTAAAGGTAAGTTGCTTTAATGTTAACAGGTTGAGAAGTTCAAGCCAGTTAAGTTGTTGAAGTACAGAACAATGAGATTTTTTGCGGATGGTTGCTGGCAAACTTTGCTATTTTATTATAGCAGGAATCTAAGTTTTTAAAGTTGGCCTTGCACAAGTTAGTGAAAATTTTGAGCAGTAGAGAAGAGTAGACAGAAGTTGAGATCTAGCTGTGGCTAGTCTGGCTTGATGTGTTAGGAATGTTCTGGCCCTGTAGAGAGATCAGAGTTTGGCATGGACTTTTTTGATTGTTAGGATATATGTTTATCAAATTTCAGCCTGTCATCTACTGTTACACTCAGAAGTTTGGTATGATTTGTAGGTTCAATTTTGGTTCCATTGGCAGATTGAATAGAGAGAGGTGGAGAGTAGGGCTTGGAAGTTTTACTAGTGAAAAACATCAACTTAGTCTTATTTGGGTTTAGAATGAGTTGGTGGTTAGACAGGCAAGTTTCAATTTCTTGAAGTGATTTTTGATTTTTTTCTTGAAGTTCTTGGTGGGAAGGGGTAGCAAGAGATGTGTCATCTGCATACTGTATGATTGTAGCAAGTTGGGTTGCTGAATTTAGACTGTTGGTAAATATGATAAAGAGGAGGGGAACAAGTATAGACCTTTGGGGTACTCCAGTGGATACTGGCAGTAGAGGAGAGAGATTGTTCTCCCATTTGGTAACCTGTTTCTGGGTTGATATGTAGCTGCGAAACCATGCCAATGATGATGAACTGAGACTGTAAGTGGCAAGTTTGTTAAGTATGAGTTGGTGGGAAATGGTGTCAAAAGCTTTTGACATATCTAGGAAAATTGCTGAGACTCATAGACCCTTATTCCTGACGTGCTGAATAGTGTCAACAAGAGTCTGTGTTAGTAATATGTTTAGGTCTGAAACAGTGATGGGTGTGGGACAGAAGGTTGTTAGTGGTAAGGTGATTTAGGAGTTGTTGGTGAATACATTTCTCTAGGATTTTAGCTACGGGTGGGAGGATGGCAATGGGGCAGTAGTTAGAGATATCTCTAGAAGGGTCACCCTTGTGGGGGGGGGGTGATGTGAGAGATTTTCCAGAGGTGAGGTACAAACTATTCAGCGATAGAACGACTGATAAGAAGAGAGACAGGATAGGCGATGGATGGGGCAGGTATTTTTAAGACTTCGTTGGGAAGTTGGTTGGCAGCTAGGCAGCAGGGTTTTAGTTTGGTCAAGAGCATTTTTATGTAAGAAGTTTGAACAGGTTTAAAGGAGAAAGAGTTTGCAGTTTTAGTGGAGGGGAGGGGACAGAGAGTGATGGATTTTGGTGGTTATCCAGGAGGGAGGGGATACAGTTAATAAAGTGAGAGTTGAATTCTGATGCTATGGATTCGGTGAGGTTAGATATGAAGGGGTGAGGGTGGAGGTTTTACCAATGTTAACAAGGTAGTTTAAAGTTTTCCAGAACGTTTGTGGGTTGTGTTGGAACTTTTGCTGACTAGTTTGGAAGTAGTATTTCTTGTCATTATTTATCATTTTTATTTATTTATTTATTTTTTTGTTTCATTTCTTAATTGCTGATAAGAGGTGAGATTGTCTTTGCTTTTGGTGGATTAGGTATAGTGCCTTGGCTATATCCCTTTTTTGATAAGAAGTTTGGTATCATTAGAAACCCATGGTAACTGTTTGGATTTAGTGTGTATTTTTCTGGTGGGGGCCAGACTATTTAGGATGTCCAAAAATTTGTTGTTAAAGAATTCTACTGCAAGGTCCAGATTTCGGCTTTTTAACGGTGACCAATCGCAATATTGTAGTATTACACTGAATGCATCATGGGAGAAGTTAACTCACTTAGTATCGCAAGGCAAGATGAACTGCTGAGATGCTCACCTACACAAGTCAAGATGAAATACTACACACTGATTGAATTGTACAACTAACAACTAAATAAACTAAACTGTGATAACTAACATAAATCTTTTATATCAGGTTCCAAAGAAAAACAAAAACAAACAGACTGCTGCTGCCAGAGTTCCGCCCTTCAGTTGGTTATAGAATGACATCACATCTAGTCACCTGACTCTGGCACAATACAGATTTATAACTCTGTTAAGATTCTGTTGCAGCATTTTTAACATAAGCAACTTTTACAAATACATTTTTAAAACAAGCATCTGTACAAGTCAATGCAACAGTCAAATGATATAAGATTATTTACAAAACTTCAGCCAGTACTGTCCTAATTTCTCCTGGTACAGCTGGCAATATCTCACAATGTCACAGCTTATACTGTACATTATTCTATTTTTTTCTTAACACTGTAGATGTATTCATAGATTCAAAACATTTTCATGTTTTTCTAGGTAAAAAGCTTTACAACCTTTGCATTCAGCAATGTATATTACCAATGTAATGGCACAATCTGCATACGCACTGCTGGTAAGTGCATTTTTGTTACAGCAGGATGTGTATATCTTTTAGTCATTTCTGCATACTGGCATTGTCTACAACAATGTACAGTTACACAAATCTTACTTACCTGTAACTGTAGATGTTCGACTTTCACACTACCTCAGTGGTATATGGGTTCTATGCCTACACAAATCCAACCTGCAGCTTCTCAGAGCTCAAAATCTCCTCCACTGACCATCTGTGACAGGGAACTGGCTAAGTCCGTCCCACCACGGCAAGTCTAAACCCGTCACAGAATGTCAGACTTTCGGGCTTTTGGTGCTAAGTAAGAAGAACCAAGAAGGACCAGAAGAAAGAATTGTTTGAAACCAACCAATTAACAGACAAAAAACAGCAACAAAAATAACCAAAGCCAACCAATACCACAACAAGGTTGGATACTACTGAACTATATAAAAAATAAAGGTGGAGGTGTGTGGGTGCTGCCATTGAGGCAGTGTGAAATTCAAGCATCTAGTGTTACAGGTAAGTAGGACTTATGCAAATGTACTATGTTCATCATTCACACTACCTCAGTGGCATATGGGTAGATTCCTAAAGCTTACCCTACCTGGAAGGAGGAAGGATAAGGATCTAGGGGCCCTGAAAAATGATCCTTGTAAAGCCTGCTCTGCAAACTGAGAAAGAATCCAGTTTGAAGTGCTTAGTAAAGGTATGAACAAAGGACTAGGTTGCTGCCTCTAAAATGCTTCTAGAGTCCAGTTCTTTACAATGAAGAGGATACTCCTATGGGGAATGTGCTTTAACCTTACTTGGAAGAGATTTACTATGGTAGAAGAAACAAAAAAACAACAGAAGAGGACAACCAACAAGTAATAATTTTCTTACAGAAAGGTTGATCCTTCTTAGCCCCATTACAGGAATTAAAACAGTTGTTCAGCTTTCCTGCAGGGCTTAGTTCTTTCAAAGTAGTACCTTAGCTGCCTATGCACATCCAAGGTATGTAGAATTTTCTACTTTGTTTTTAGGTTCAGGAAAGAAGATTGGAAGATTCATAGGTTGATTCAGGATAATTTTAGAAACAACTTTTGCCATGAAAGATAGATTAGTGCATAAAACAACCCTGTACTTGTGGAAAATCAGATACGTTTGGCCCACCATGAGAGCTTGCATCTCAGAGACTCACCTTGCAAATGTGACAGTGATGAGCAAAACAGTTTTCCAAGTGCTAAACTTTAAACCATCCTAAAAGGCAAGTTCAAAAGGAGATAGGTCAATTTTTCAAGAATAATATTAAGATCCCAATGAGAAGGAGTTTCCTTTCGAGTGGGGCTCAAGGGCAACACCTCTTTCATAAACTGTTTGAGAACAAAAAGAAATGAAAGAGGAGGATCCACAAGCAGACAAGCTGAGATAGGCACAAGACGCAATGTAACAGATGCATAAGATACACTATTGTGGAATAACTCACATACTTCAAAACCAGAAGAGTAGACACAATGGTATGCCCTCTGTTATTGGTGAGGCACAACCTGGAACACCCCCTTTTACTTGAAAACATAAGATTTTTCAGCTGATGGGTTTCTTTCTTCCTTCATTACCTGCAGCACATCTTCATGGAAGAAGTGCCTAAAAGATAATGAAGCAGCATCACCCAGGTTAACAGCTGCAATTGCTCTAAGCTGGAGTGCATCAGTCACCCCAAACAATGTGTGAGAGGATCCACAGTGTGAGGAAGCTTGTGATAATTTGCCATTGGTCAATTCTATTAAAATGGAAAACCAACACTACCAAGGCCAAAAAGGGTCACTGCAGATCTCTCTGGCAATTATTTCTGAATCTTCAGAAGTAAGAAGTACCTTGCATTTCAGTGGAAAGGGCAGAAATGCATAAAAGAACACTCCTGTCCAAGGGAACAAGAGGCTGTCTCAAACAGAATCTTACCAACCGTCTACGTTAAAGAGGTGAAGAGAAATATCTGAGGTGCTCCCCACATCTGGGCCAAATTCTGGAAGACCTCTGTCCTGAGTTTTCACTGGTAAGGGTCTGTCCAAGATCTGCTTAGTCGGTCTGTCTGCCACTATGTTTTTCTCTGATGGGATGTATAATGTCTATACCTCTCAACTGTGCAGAGTTTCGCAGAATGTCCAGATTTTTGCCTCATATTTTTGGTCTGTTCCTCATACAAAATTGTGTTTTAAAGCATTAGACAATGCTGTAAGACTAGCTCTCGGGTCATCATTGCTAACTGGCAAAGAAGGTATGACCTTGTACCCCTTTGTTTCTTCAGATACCATATGACTCTGGTATTGTCTGTCACCACTAAAACAGAACCTGGAGGCCATAAGTGGGGAAGAACGTTTAAGGCCTAAATCACTGCAAACATTTCTTTGATGTTTATGTGCTCTGTAGTCTCCTCTCCAGAAGACCCCATTTGGCTTGCAGCTGATCCTCCCCAAGGCACAGGTCCACGTGGAAAATGTGATGAGGCCATCTGGTCTGACTGAAATGGGGTACAGGGGTAAGGAGGGAGAAGGGTATGACGGGACTGAGAGACATCCGATCACTCCTCCACTGTAACTCTCACTTCACAAATCCCAGTATTTGTACCTGAAACTCTAAGATATGCTAGTGCTGGGTCCAATCTTTCTCATGTGGAGTCTGGCCAGTGGTATCATGAAGATTATTCATGCAATGAGGCCTAGAATCTAGAGAAACTCCCCTGCAGAGGCAGGGTCTTGAAGAGAGAAATCTCTGAAAATGTTCTGAAAAGTCAAGACTTTGTTTTTGGTGAAAATGACATACTTTTTCTGCGTCTATCATACACTTCAGGAAGATCATTCTTTGAAAGAGTGTGAGACAGGACTTGTGGTTTGTGTTTGTGGCAGACAAGACTGTTTCCTGACTTGCCTTGGGCTCAGAGCTGATATTTTAATTGGAAGAATTATCTTCAGCAGTTCGTGACACAGTGGAGCGGTTATTTGCTCAATATGTGGACATTTTGAGGCAAATCATCTCTCTGATGCATTCTAATGCGAGAAACAACGATACTGTCCTAGTGGATGTAACCTTAACATCAACGCAGGCGGAATTATTGACTTTGCATACACCACCTAATACCAATTTGGTTACAACGGCCACTGGAACCATTAACAAGGCTCTGGAAGGGGGCAGCTGGATGAAGAGACGAGGGTACAGTTTCCTGACTTCGAGATGCTGTTGGCTCCTCCCACTCTCAATGTAAGGCAGATGACGGAGAACAGAGCGGAATTTGGGTGTTTTAGTACACAGGTACAGCAATTTGAAAAGTTAATCAAGTGTTTTAAAGCTTTACAAATGGACAATGTTTTCCTGGAATGCTCAATAGAGATTAAGTAAGTTCCGAAAGGACTGAGAATTTTTAAGTTACCTATGGGCATAACAGAAGACTCTGATGCCTTTCATTATCTTTTGGCTTTGTTTGACCGTATAGGTATGGAATTAATACAGATTATTATCTGCGATAACAATGTTAAGCCTACTATGTTAAAAAATGAGTTAGTGGCTTTAAAAACAAGTATTTAATCTGATTTATTGTTCGAGTTTAACATATCTCGAGTTGAGAGGGTTCTATCTGACATTGACAGGTTTGTAAAGAATGGGTTAGAAAGAAAACAAAAGAAAATAGCAAGAGACACCTGTGAATACAGGGAGAAAAGAGCATACCTGAAAAAAAATAGGGGCAGGACAACTACAGGCGAAGTAAGGAATGACAACGGGGGTGTGGATGATACTGTTATGGACACTGAATATGTGGAGACTGATACATTTGAGGCGAATAATGTTTTTTTTAGATCCCCCTCCCCTGAGACATTTGGACAGAATACGGAATCGCAACCAGAACAACCCCAGTGAGAGGTCAAGGGTACCAACAAAAGGAGAGATGGGGAGGTTCAAGGAATACAGTCCGCAATCACTGGCAGAACCACAACTACAATTACAGTCTTGGTCACACAACTATGCACAGTTAGACTTTGTTGATGTGACAATGGGACAGGAAGGACTCCTTTATGAACAAAACTGTATTATTAATAACAATAGTTTGATGGACATCGATTCAGAGCTGTTGAATGGATATTTTAATTGTCAGCATGTATGTATTCAAGATTTTTCGAGTTAAAATTTTTCTGATATTGAGATTTCTGACAACCATGTGTCCTTGTTGAGAAAAGGGTTCTCTTTTGTACCCAATTTCCGCTATGAGGTTGGGAAGCTACTGTTGCAGTTAAAACTTTTTATTAGACTTTTAAACTTAAAGTTATTTTTTGCTAACAATAGTAATCCTGCTATTGAGAATGTTATGACTTTTAAGAGAAGTAGTACATTTATTCCCCCAAGCAACCCTACAGTTATGGTCTTTGAAAGATTGTGTGAAACACAGATTAGGAGATGCATCTTTTCTGAAAAACAGCTTGTTCAAAATTTGTCTATAGGTGAAAATTCTGTCTGAAACAGTTAACAGAAACCTCCCTTTACCATGTTATGAAACTAGACAAGGGGGTAATTATGACTAACACTGATTATTCTTGTAAAATGCAAGAATTATTGCATGATTCCAGAACTTATACAAGAGTGTCCAAATTTGATGTTTATAAAGCATAATCCAAGATTGATTGGCAACTTCATGAATTTTTGTGTGAGGGAATAATTTCAGAAGAAGAATATAGATATCTAATAGTGGACACCCCAACTATACCGTCTATTTTTGGAACCCCCAAAATACACAAAAATATGAAATGTCCACCATTTAGAGCAATTGTGGCTGCTAGGGGTTCAAAAACTGACTCTTGCTTCATACAGAGACATTACATGTATGAAAATGTTGGAGAAGTTTCCTTATAGTTTAAAGGATTCTTGGCATTGCTTAGACATCATTAGGAATTTAAATATTAAGAAAGAATTTTTGTTTGTGACCATAGATGTCATCAGTTTATTTACAGTTATTCCCCACGAAACAGGACTCTAATTTTTTGACAATATCTTAGCCAACAGTGGTGAACTACACCATGTTAAGAGGGGTTTACTTACAGAACTCATGGAATTGGTTTTATTCAACAACTTCCTACTGTTTGAAGGGGAATACTTTAGGCAGATCAATGGTGTTGCGATGGGTGCAAAATGTGCACCCATCAATGCTAACCTAGTATTAACAGAGTGAGAGAGGCAGCACATTTTCACTTCTAAATACATGTCCAACATATAACTTATTTACGTTATTTGGATGATGTATTGATATTATGGGATGGCACTAAGCAAGTGCTGGAGGAATTTATAGATTTTTTTGAACAAGACAACAAGTTTTCTTAAGTTTACTATATATTATGATGACAGAATTGTAATTTTTAGACATTTGTTTGTATAAGGAAGGTGGCCAAATACACACTAACATTTATCGAAGAAAACTTATAGTAATTCTTTTCTTCATTTTGAGAGCTGTCATCCTTTTTTTTCAAAAGAAAAATGTAATAAAAGGACAGATGGTCCGCCTATCAAGACTTTTTAGTCAAGATGAATTTTTCAAAAATTAATTGTCAAAATTACAAGATATGTTCCAAAATAGAGGGTACCCCACACTGACGTCCTGAAAAAACATGTAAGGAAGTGTTTAAGAAAAGGGCCACTACATTTTGTCCAATTTTGTTGGACAAAGCCAGAGAAGCTGGTCCGATAAATAAAAATACACTTTATGAACACAAAAAGGTAGCCAAGGGCACTATGATGGTGCTGGAGTACAATCACACAGCACCTAAAGTAAGGCAGATTATACAAACAGCATGGGACAGTGTGTTTCTGATGAAATGAAAGGAACATTGGGGTCTACTCCCACATTTGTTACTAGTAATGGGGCCAATTTAAAGAAACTTTTAGAAAAAGGAGCCTCTGTTATTGAATACAAGACAACTTTTATGAAAAAATGTGGTTTTTGTAAGGCCTGTAAATTTATTTATGATGGACCAAATGTATACCTAAGTAGTTACAAGAAATCCTTGAAATGTGCAGGACATTGTAGTTGTAACACTGACATGGTAGTGTACATTGCAACATGTTTATCATGTTCTGCATTTTATGTGGGAAAGACCACATATAAGCTGAGGTCAAGAATTTTGGAGCATAGTAGGGACATTAAAAATAACAAATTGATAAGTGCATTATTTTTGCATAGTAGGGAATGCAAAGATTTTAAAAGATTTTTATTCTTTGTAATAAGTCTTCGAAGAATGAAGGTGGTGGGGGACACCAAGACAATACTGGAAATTAGAGAATGCCTTTGGCAGTTACGTCTTGATGCAACTAGTGTGCCAGGCATTAATGATAAAATCTCCATTTCCAGTTATTTAAAATATAAATCTCATTTTATTTGACTTGGAAATGGCTGCATATGGTAACAGGTGTATAGATGCACACTATACATAAATACAGTACTGTATAATATTTTAACATTTAAGATATTTATATTTTATGAGTTTAGCATCAAATGATTATATTTAAACATAGTGGAATGTTTTTAATAACAGGTTTTAAGATGCACAGTGGTTTCTTCTAGGTCATTTTGTCTTTTATTGGTGGTGTTTAAATGTTTTGGTTAAGTTATGTATGAATTTTTAGGTCAGTTTTCAACTGTTCAAACATTTTAGGGTTGTACTATTTTATGTAGCACTAACTGAATGCTAATGTCTATTAACTAATTAATTAATTAACCAATTAACAAGCTTTGTATATAAGGATTAAATATTTTACTGTGATTGACTCTGATGAAGCCCAACAGGATCATGGGTGAAAGCAGTTAGTCTGTTATGTGAATAAAGCTGTGTGCTCTCTGGCAAGCTGTGGATTTTATTTTTATCAGTTTACTACTTGTGGTTTGTGTCTGTGTCTGTCTGCCACTATGTTTTTCTCTGGTGGGATGTATAAGGTCTATACCTCTCATGTGAGCAGTTTTGCAGAATGTCCAGATTTTTGTCTCATATTTTTGGTCTGTTCCTCATACAAAATTGTGTTTTAAAGCATTAGACAATGCTGTAAGACTAGCTCTCGGGTCATCATTGCTAACTGGCAAAGAAGGTATGACCTTATTCCCCTTTGTTTGTTCAGATACCATATGACTCTGGTATTGTCTGTCACCACTAAAACAGAACCTGGAGGCCATAAGTGGGGAAGAACATTTAAGGCCTAAATCACTGCAAACATTTCTTTGATGTTTATGTGCTCTGTAGCCTCCGGAAGACCCCATTTGACTTGCAAATGATCCCCT
The DNA here is from genome assembly GCF_019279795.1 of Protopterus annectens. Taxonomy (NCBI): domain Eukaryota; kingdom Metazoa; phylum Chordata; order Ceratodontiformes; family Protopteridae; genus Protopterus; species Protopterus annectens. Next base: position 183,921,168 of record NC_056735.1, read on the forward strand.
AAGGCACTGGTCCATGTGGAAAATCTGATGAGGCCATCTGGTCTGACTGAACTGGGATACTGGGGTAAGGAGGGAGAAGGGTATGACGGGAGTGAGAGACATCAGATCACTCCACCACTGTAACTCTCACTTCACAAATCCCAATACTTGTACCTGAAACTCTAAGATATGCTGGTGCTGGGTCCAACCTTTTTTTTTTTTTTTTTTTTTGAAGTACCATCAAATCTTTCTCATGTGGAGTCTGGCCAGTAGTATCATGAAGATCATTCATGCAATGAGGCCTAGAATCTTGAGAAAGCATAAGCAGCTTCTTGGAGAGAGAAATCCCTGAAAGTGTTCTGAAAAGTCAGGGCTCTGTTTTTGATGGAAATTACATACTTTTTCTGTGTCTATCATACACCCCAGGAAAATAATTCTTTGAAAAAGTGTGAGACAGGACTTGTGTAGGTTCAGCTTGAAGATGGGAGCAAATGGAATGTGATAAGCAGCTTTCAAATCTAAAGTCACCATGAAACAGTGCTCTGGTGGATGTGGTAGGGCCATCTGCAGGGTGAGCATTTTGAATTTGGGTACTTTCAGAAAGACATTTAGCTAAAACAAATCTACCACTGGTTTCCACAATAGTTCCTATTTAGGTACCAAAAAGACTCTAAAGTAAAATCCTTTTCCTTTCTGTCGTGCAGGAACTGTTTTTATAACCCGTGCTTGCAACACGTGAAGGATTAAAAGAGAGAACAGATGTGACTGACCTGGAGAGTGCAGGTGGATTCCCTGAAAGGAGAAGGATTTTTATGTCCAGTACCAGAAGTACCCACAATGAATTATTCACAGCACCCATTTGTCTGAGACTATTTTTGACCCGGCTGTTGGGTTAAGTGAAAGCATGGGGGAAGGGGAAAGGGGATAAGGTGCAGGAGGAAGCAATGAGATACCCTGAGCCTGTAAAAAAGAAATTCTTTAGCAGAGGAATGATCTTCCTTCCATTTCCTCTTGGTATCCTAAATCTTGTTAGGCTGGGAGTTTTGTTTGTTCTGCCCTTTGAAGTCGGACACCTTGTCTGGGAAAAACCTGTTAATATGAAACATTCTAGATACCTCATGCATCAATTTACTACTATTATGTTATTGTTTGAGAATATGGGTGGCAACAAAGCCAAACACAAATTCAGAACTTAAAGGCGCATTCAAATCTCATTTTTTAAATCTTCAGACAAATGATGATTTTGCAACCAAGCATACCTTCCCGATACAACAGAAGTGGCTGCATTTCAAGACATTGTCTGCACCTTCCAAGACACTCTTCACAGCACGTTTCAAAATCTGAGTCACATTAGAAACAATCTCGTTTGTACAGTACTTCTGATTAGCAGGCAATGATGCAGCAAAGTCATGTAAAATGTAAGCACACTGAAAAATAAACTTAGACATAAAGTTCAGGATAATTTAAAATTCTAAAGACTAAATTACTAGACTACTTACCAATTTTCAAAACACAAATAAGGTCATGGCTCAAATAAATGGATCCAGGAGAATGAAACTAGACAAAAGTAAATACCACAACTGCATCCAAGGATCCAACCAACAGACAAGGAAGCCACCACTATTGAATAAAATAAAGCCAACTCTTTATTTGAGATTTATATAAAACATAGTATCATAATGAACAGTGACATCTATGCATATAAAAAACTTTTTGCACAAAAAAAATCTGTATATATGGAAAATCTGTATATCGAAAAAAAAATCTATACATATGTATAAATACATGACATAAAAAATACTTTGTATTACACTGTTAAAAAATACTCAACTCTGTGTTTTAGCTGGATAGGTAGTGATTCACTCTCTTGGTTTGATTAGCTGTTAATTATTCAACAGGGTAAATGTTTTGATAGGCTGATTTGTATTGGCTTTAGTACAAAAGATCATAGCAATGATTGTGATTATCAAAGGTCTGAAGAAGTGGGATTTATGCCCCACGAAAGCGCTTACCGAATAAAGAGTTGGCTTTATTTTATTCAATAGTGGCTTCCTTGTCTGTTGGTTGGATCCTTGGATGCAGTTGTGGTATTCACTTACCAATTTTATCCTGGGGTGTAGGGTTAAAAGAAGTCGAGGCCCTGTTGTTATAGTTGGCAGTTAGAAAAACCACAGATGGGTCAACTGACAAACGGGCAAAGACGGTTGCAAGATCAGATACACCTTGTATTTCCTTACAGGAACTGGTCGACTAGCCAATGGGTTTTATATGCAGTTTTTCAGACATATTTTAAGGCCAGTAACAAAAAAGAAAGAGCCAAAACATCTGGAATCTCATCCTCAATAAGATCATAAACTCTGCTAATCTCTGACCGTTCTAGACTGCTTTCAGATAAATACTTCTTTAAACCTTGCTAGAACCTGTGCAAATGTGAATACCTGCTTGAGTTTTTGCACCTGACCACCTTCCAAATAATCAGATTATACACTCAGTGTTCACTACTGTCTGATCAAAGTCCCCATCAAAATCTGTTGGCTGTAAAATTATCTCAAGAAAAGATAGCCCCATAGTAATTTGGACTAAGAGCATAGTCTCTGAGATTAGATGACTGTGAAACACTCTTAGCTAAGGAACCATGTCAGACCAATATGTGGTAATAACCTGAATGTCTGCAGTGTGGTGAAATTCCGGTTTCTTTTTACTGTGAATTACACTGGTAGACAAAATATCTGTGGACAGATTATGTCATGCAAGGGGTCTCGTACACTGGACCTTTCCTGCACCTAAAGAGTTTGGTTGTCTCACAACTGAACCAGGTACCAAACAGTCCTGGAGGATGTGTCTGACTCTTATTCCATACAGGGCTGTGGGTTCACACCAGTGGTTGACAAGCAAAAAGGTAAGTGGTCTGCATTCTGATTCTAGGCAACAACAGAATCACAAACTGCAGGCTGAGGCATATTTCTGTTGAGTTTTTTTTTTTTTTTTTAGGTGCAACTGAATTTAATGGGAGCAGTCATATCAGGATCCAACAAATCAGGGGAAAATATGCCAGCCAAAATGATACACTGGCACTATTAACGGCTAACTAAGAGCTGCAATAATAGAAAAAAACTGTGTCCTCTTGCAGCAAATAGGGATAAACTCCATTAACATATATTTGAAACAGTTTAAGTGCTAAGCCTTGTTCTACAACCTGCTCAGTGCTGTAAACAGCACACACAGTCACAGTACCAGGTAAAAATCACACCCATATAGTGCCAAAATAATCAAATATATGCCCTAAATCAAAAAGAAAGCCTTTAAAACAGCACAAATAAGCATTTACTTAGAGACTCCCAAATCAAAAATGAAGAAAAAAAAACTTCACAGAAAATAAAATACAAATAATTTGCAGTAAAATTGTGATTTAACAATAAAATGTCTACTAAGGTGTTAAACCTTGGTAATTTTCATATAAATTAAGAAAAAAGTGAAAATATGCAATATTTTCCTATCAGAACTTCAAAACGAAGCAGATCGACAACAGAACCAATAGGCACAACTACATCATTTCTCTACATGCATGACACAGTCCTTACAATTCAACTGACACAGCACAACTTCAGTTTCCCAGTACAACTCATAAAACATTTCAGGAAAGCCCCAGAACTATTTAAAAGTAGTATTAAACATTCAAACAGCACAGAAGTAAGTTAGAATCCTCAATGGAATAAACAGCAGTAGGAAATAGCATAAATACTAAAATAAAAAAAAAAAAACATGCACACACATATATGTGTGTGGGGGTGTATATACAAAAAAAAAAATATATATATATATATATATATATATATATATATATATATATATGTGTGTGTGTGTGTGTGTGTGTGTGTGTGTGTGTGTGTGTGTCTACTTCGTTATGATCGAAAACTCATATGATCGACAAACCTGTCAGAGAGACCAAAATACCAAAAGCTCAAAACACCGAAAACTCATTTGGTCGAAACTCATAACATTGACACATGAAATTCAAAGCACTATGCCCTTTTCCCATTGTAGCACGACCCTGGAGTTAGAATATATAGATAGGGGGGTGTGGGGGGCACAGCCCCTCACATTGGGTGGGTGGGGGGCAAAGCCCCCAACAGACATAATACATTTTAAACATACATGTGGATAGTTATAACAAAAATGACAATATTTATCTAAATAATGTGGAAGGCTCTGCCCACCACACCCCCCACACCCCCTATTTATTCTAACTCCAGGGTCATGCTACAGTGCGGAAAGGCATAATGCTTTGAATTTAATGCATCGATGTTATGAGTTTCGACCAAATGAGTTTTCGTGTTTTGAGCTTTAAGTGTTTTGGTGTCAGTGAAATGAATGACGATCGTATGAGCTTTCGATCATATGAAGTAGACCTATATACTATATATACACACACATATATATATATATATATATATATATATATAAATATATATACATACATATATACATATATATATATATATGTGTGTGTATATATATATATATATATACGTATAGAGATATATAGATATATATATATATATATATATATATATATATATATATATATATATATATATCTAAGAATAAAGAGGAAGAAAGTTTGCAAAAGGAACCTTATCTGAATCTGGAAGTTTTACTACACCAGTTTAGGTTGCAGTATAGATTCAACTGTATGATTCCAATAACTGGCACTAAAAGACTTGGCAATTGAATTCCTATGACAGCAGCTGGCTTCCCCTGATGGGAGGGGTTTATCCAATCCCCTATCACAGGGAGTCGGGACAACCAACTGGAAATTGTCTGTTTAGACACAGGTTGTCCCATTTTTATTATCTTTATGCATGTCCTCCCCACGGGTCGAGTGACGTTCCGAAAGACATGCGTGAATGGTCGTGCCTTCGTTGATGGTTGGGCGTCGAGCTGGCAACTCGGCACTGTGAAAATCTACTGATAGTCATTAGCAGACCGGAGTTCCGCTGTGGCGACCCTTAACAGGGAAAAGCCGAAAAACAACAACAAGACAAAAAGTTGATCAGAAGTCCTGTGCTTATCTGAAATTCCTATGGACATTAGGAGTGTTTAGAATTCTCTCAACCTAATTTTGTGGCTCTGGAAAGAAAACATGAAGATGGATAGTCTGGCTTAGTGTAAACTCTAAAATGACCTTAAGCATAAAGGAAGAATTTGTTCTTAAAGTTATTTTATCTTTGTGAAAAATGAGATGGTGTGACTCACCATAAGAGCTTGTAACTCAGATACTCTTCTTGCAGAAGTCAGAGCAGTATGTAATACTGTTTTCCATTTATAAGAACTTCAAATCAGCCTCATAAGCAGGTTCAAAAGGAAACAGTCTAAGGTTTTCTAATAAAAAATAGGATCCCAAGGAGGAGTCACCTATTTTCTAGGTGGGCAGATTTGTAACACCATTTTAAAAGCTATTCCACAAGTGGTAAGGAAGAACGGAAGGGTGGTCTAAGGGCACACAAGTAGATAAGGCCACAAAATAAATTTTGACAGAGCTGCAAGAAAGGCCAGAAGATAACTCACACACATACAGAAGAATCACAGGAGTCTGAACCTTAAAAGGGTCCTATTTCTTGGATTGGCACTAGTTAGAAAATTTTCTCCACTTACTCATATATGATTTTCTAGCAGAATTTTTTTTTGCCTGCTTTAATACCTGTTGCACATCCTCAGAAAAAAGTGCCTAAAATGTATAAGATTTCTCAGCCTCCCTGTTTTGTGTAAGTCCATTCTGTGGAGCAGCTTGTGGTAATTGCCACTGGACATTTTCAAAGGAAGTGAAAAAGTACATCTCTCTAAGTTCCACTTAACCATAACAGAAAATGTTAGAATTCTTTACTGCTGCAGCTGCAGTAGCCTTTTAGCTATATGAATTGTATCCTTCCATTAACAAAACATTAAGCTCTGGGTCTCTTCCATACTTTTTGCACTGACTGCTGATTGGTCAGCCCTGTGAAGGGAAATCAACAGTCAGCCTGAAGATTTCTTAAGGACTTGCTTGCCTAAATGTAAAGGAGCATACTCATCCTGAACCTTGAAAAAATATGCATATCTGCAAAACAAATAGCATCAGAACTATTAGATTAAAAGACTTAACTTTTGCTTGCAATACAAAAAGGGCATGTTGGAGAAGCAGATATGTTTCTCATAGAATCCCCATTCTCTGGAGCAGACTCCCCATCCATGTGAGGCAGAGTCGCTCCTTATCACTTTTACATGCAACTTGGACCAAAGGATAGGTAATCGGAAATTCACCCCTGTTCTGCCTCCTATGTCTTTGATGGACAGAGGCAGTCAGTAAATCACCCCATCTGGTCATTAGCCTAGTATACACCCTATAAACCTACACACACACACACACATTATATATATATATATATATATATATATATATATATATATATATATATATATATATATATATATATATATATATAAAACATATATTTTATTTATTTATAGATATATATATATATATATATATATATATGTTCTTCACCGGTTGCTTTGAAATTTTCACACAATGTTGCATTCGAATACGCGTGTGTTTTTATATACCTACTGTTATATAGATGTCACACGTTGCATTCGAATATGCGCGTGTTTTTATATACCTACTATGGATTCTATATATTTGTATACAAATATGCAACTTTATATGTTTTTGTTATAACTTTCTTACTTCTTTTTCAGTGCAATCGATCTGCTTTAGTTCATCCAAATAATGCCTCGCAGAAGATCAAACTTAGGTCGTCGTACTCGCAGAGCGGAAGCAGTGCGACAAGTAATTGCAAATCAAACTGAGGAAGAACGGGCATCAGTGAACGAGCGAAACAGTCAAAGAATGGCTCAAATATGTGCAGAGGAAGCAGCAGAGCGATGTGCAGCCAGACTTGAGGATGCACGGTTGCGAGCACGGCGATCGCGTTCTGCAGCTTCAGATCTGCTTCGTTCTCCTCGATCGACACCAGCGGACAAAATAAATGCTTGCCTGAAATACTCTACTTTGTGGCGACACGTAAAGACGTCAAAATTAACTACAAATATGCGTGTCCAGCTGCAAAACGATCGATCAGCTGAGATATTCTCACATCAATTGCTGGAAATTGGGAATGGAAAGGTGCCGGTTGATCTGACCTCAGGACGAATTTCATTGCCTCATAACTTCTGCAATTTAGTGACGTCAAAAGAAGAATTGGTTGAAAAAGTATTTCCCAATATTTAAACCAATTATAAGAATCACGATTGGCTGACTGAATGAGCTATTCATGCAGCCAAGAACAAAGACGTCTACAAACAATATTATTCTGTCTAACATTCAATGCGAGGCAGTCACATGCAAGTCCGTCGACACTGTTGTGGAAGCAGATGAGGCGGTTAATTATCCAACAGAGTTTTTGAATTCACTCGATCTGCCAGAGATGCCACCGCACGTACTGTAATTGAAAATCGGCATGCCAATTATCATGTTGCGAAATATCAACCAGCCAAAGCTTTCCAACGGCACGCGGCATGAAGTAAAAAAATTAATGAGCAACGTCATAGAAGCAACAGTCTTGAAAGGACCTTTCAAAGGTGAAGATGTCTTCATTCCTTGCATTCCTATGATTCCAACGGATATGCCATTTCAATTTAAGAGATTGCAATTCCCAATTCGATTGGCGTTTGCAATCACCATCAACAATGCTCAGGGCCAATCTTTAGAATTGTGCGGTTTAGATCTACACACAGATTGCTTCTCACATGGACAATTATATGTTGCGTGTTCTAGAGTCGGCAAACGAGACAATCTCTATATCTGCACAGACAATAGAATAACAAAAAATATTGTATACCCACAAGCATTGTGAAATTAAACATATTATAAACGTGCGCTTTCTCTTTTCTTTCTTTTCCATTTAACCAGACTGAGCCACAGGAACGCGTGGCCGGGTACAGCTATTTTGGATATATATATATATATATATATATATATATATATATATATATATATGTGTGTGTGTGTGTGTGTGTGTGTGTGTGTGTGTGTGTGTATGTATATATATATATATATATATATATATATATATATATATATATATATTTATTTATTTATTTACAGGTTGGAACTTCGAATACCATATAGTCGACACCATATGATCGAAGTTCTGTAACTTTGAAATAAAAAAAAAAAAAAAAAAAACAAATACAATGTACCCTGACAGGTTAAAGCAGGGGTGGGAGCAAGCCCCCCTGCACCCCCCACATGGGGGTCTGCGCCCACCACACACACATGGCTACTTAAATATGCCAACTCCGAGATCGCACTTTAATGCACTATGGTGCGGAAAGGGAAGATTTCCCTTTTCAACACTGTAGCGATCTCGGAGTTGGTATATTTCAGTAGCTGGGGGTGTGGGGGATGCAGGGGGGGAATTGACCCCCTGCCTACACCCTTTACTTTTTTTTTTTTTTCATATTCATTTTGAACATTTCGAATTTTCAATTGTTCGATCATTAAAGGTCGACCTTTAGTGATTCGAACAATTGAAAATTCAATGTTCCAACAGGAACCCATATTTATACACACACACACATATATCTCTATGGTTTACTATCAAAATTTAGAATGTAGGTTCAGCGAACAGGGAAATGCCGAACGGCAGCTAGTCAATTCCCATGTTTCTGAACATTAATTGAGTGCAAGCACACATCAGTGAATGCCACTGTGCATTTGCTGATATGTACTCGATGTTATGACTAGAGATCACCATACAGTGTGGATTGGGAAATTTATCCCTTTTCTCACTGTAGTGTAATCTGAGAATTGCAATACATAGTTTGCAGGTGGTGTGGGGGGCACAGGGGAGCTTGCCCCCCTGCAAAAAACATGAATTGTAGGAGTTACACTTACCTTTGCTCCTATACGGACTTCACTTTCGATATTCAACGCAAATGTCGAATCTGCCAAATTCATTCATCAGATTCAACATTTTCACATACTTAATATACAGGAATTCGACGTTGACTTTCGATGTTAAATACATTTTTTTTGTCAACGTCAAGATTTTGACAGTAAACCTATACACACACACACACACACACACACACACACACACACACACACACACATATATATATATATATATATATATATATATATATATATATATATATATATACATACACGCACACAAAAAAACAATAATTTTACATTCCACCAACTCACTATTCATATTAAATACTCAATTCTAAGCAATAGAAAATTACTTGACTACCACTGTAAACCTCTCCAATACTACAACTTTATACTACTCCACTCCTTAATAGATGGAGACATTCACCCCAACCCTGGTCCAAACCCTTCCCCACCCCCACTAACTGCAACCAAAACAAAACAATCCCTTTACCAGCAACCAAACCTTCCAAATCACTCTCAATAGCCCATCTAAACATACGTAGTATTTGCAACAAAATACCACAAATTCATGCCCTTCTAGATGTTCAGCAGTTTGACATCCTCTGCTTAACAGAAACTTGGCTAAAACCCACAATAAAAGATAACAAAATTTTCCCCCCAGGCTATAATATCTTTAGACAAGACCGCACTAATAAAAAAGGTGGAGGGGTAGCAATTCTCTTTAAAGCAGGACTACAAATTATCAAAATAAATCATAACCTACCCTCAGATAATAATGTAGAAATAATTATGTCTAAACTGCAGCTTAACTCTCATAAATCAGTTAACATCATCTGCACCTACCTTCCCCCAGGTAAAAATATTGCAATACTAGAAGGCTTACTAAACTGGCTTTCTAAAAATCTCCCTCAGGAAACAATACTCCTATGAGACTTTAATATAGACTGGAATTTATGTAGCCACACTAACCCATCCACCCTGATCAACCTGTTTGGCTTCTCACAAGCTATAAACTCTCCAACTAGAACAAATAAACTTAATAATAAAGAAAGTATCCTGGACTGGATACTAACAAATAGCCCACAACAAAAATATACAACAGGAACCCTCCCAGACGACCTTAGTGACCACTCTCTAATATATATTATCAGACATAAAACAAGTTTAGCTATCCCTATTTCAGTCAGAACAGTCCGTACCAAAAAACATTTTGACCACGAGCTGTTTCAAACTGAACTTACGCAATGCAACTGGTCACCTCTTAAGTCTCTCCCTATAAATGAAGCAGTTAATTACTTCAATACCACTTTCCTGGCTATATTAGACCATCATGCCCCAATGCGCTCCATAAGAATGAAAACTAAACCAGCCAAATGGCTCTCAAATCATACTAAGAAACTAATCCTTAATAGAAACAAATCTTGGGAAAAATGGCGTACCACAAGGAATAATACTGATCACCAAACTTTTAGACAACAAAGAAACATAAAAAAAGCTATCCTACAAGATAAAAAGAACTTTTATATTCAACTACAAAAATCGTCCCTTCAACAACCACAAAAGTTCTGGACTACTATTAACACACTACTATCACCAGGCAAAGTAGCCACACCTAATCCACTAGGCTCCAACCGTGACCGTCCAACCCAAACAGCAAATGCCTTTAATAATTTCTTTACTACTGCTAGACTAAATCTAGCAAATCAACAAAAACCTGATACTTCCAAATTGCCCACTCCTAGCTCCATCCCCCCCCTTCCATCTCGAACCTATACCCACCTCCTATATCTCCTCCTTACTTCAAAAATTAAAACCAACTACCCCCTCAGCTGATAAATTACCAGCAGAATACCTTCAAATAGGAGCCAAAGCTATTGCCTATCCCATCTCCATATTGATTAATAGAACCATAAAAGAAGGCACTATCCCATCTATCTGGAAAATCTCACACATTATTCCTTTTCACAAAGGTGGAGACTCCACTGATTTCTCCAACTATCGCCCCATAGCTTTACTCTCTCCACTCGCTAAAATAATGGAGAAATGCATCCACAAACAATTACTAAACCACCTACTCCTCCATAATCTTATAGCTAACTGTCAACATGGTTTTTGGCCATTCCATAGTACCACCACAGCCTTGTTATCCTTTACTAACAGTATCAACAAAAATCGCAATAAAAATATTCCTTCCTCAGCATTCTTTGTAGACCTATCCAAAGCCTTTGACATGGTCAATCATCAGCTTCTCCTCCACCTTCTGAAGTTCCTCTCTCTCGACAATCCTGCTATGAACTGGTTTACATCTTACCTGGAAAACCGAAAACAAGCGGTTCTCTGGCAAAACCATCTTTCAGACCTCCTTCCCACCTCCCTAGGTGTCCCTCAGGGCTCCATTTTAGGACCACTATTGTTTTCCATTTTCATAAATGACCTTCATCTTTCTACTCCACTCTCTACCTGCATTCAATATGCAGATGACTCTACCATAATCTGTTCTGGCACATCCCAAACTGAACTTCATTCTCTCACACAAAAGCTTTCAGCACTATAGAACAAATGGTTCTCTAACCACTGTCTTCTCCTTAACCCTAAATAAAACAAACTTTTGCTCTTTACACCCTCTTACTTGTCTCCCCCTCTTCATTTCACACTCACATCCAGTAATGGTACCGTTATTTCTCCAGACCCCACCACCAAACTCCTAGGTATTACAATTGACAATCAACTAAAGTTTGACAGTCACATAAACACCACAATAAAGAATATTAACAGAAAACTCAGATCCCTCTATAGAATTAAACCTTTCCTAACACCTGAAGCCAGGACCACAATATCTAGAACTCACCTAATCTCTACTCTATTATATGCTTCTCCCATATATACCAATCTTTCTAAAAATAACCTTAACAAACTAGCTAGATCATATAACAATATTGCCACATTTGCTACAAACTCTCCTTACAGGACTCATCACTGCCAGAACCTAAAACAACTAGGCTGGCTTGAATTACCTCACCAATTACAACTCAACCAACTTATAATTGCCCACAAAACCCTATACCAACCCAACACCACCCCAATTCTTTCTACCTTCATAAGGTCATATAACAACCTGAGGAATCTACGTTCTGCTAACAAAATGTTGATTTACACTTCCTTATCATATAACTCAGCAGGCGACTCCATATTTTCTAACTCAGTTGGTAAAATATGGAATCAATTACCACAAGACCTTACAACCCTAACCTCTCTCCCATTATTTAAAACTAACCTAAAACATTTCCTCTCTAACCACTGGTTATGCTCTTGTACCAACCCTGACTAACTATCATTCACTAATTTTCCTGTTTCATTTAAAACAGAATATTCTGAACTATAAACCTCTTTATGTAACTCTCTATAAACTAATCTTTTCTCTTAATTTCTAACATTATCATTTCTAAGTACTACTTTCCATGTTTGATTCTTTAACTCACTTTTTAACGGTACTTTCTTGTAAATTATGTTTTGGTATTTGTAAGTTTTTACAAATCAAAATAAGTAAATTGTAAATTTTTGTTAATCTGATGATGCATCATTCTATATTAATGTTATTTTCTAATAGTTGTACGATATGTCTCTGTGCTTTTTTTTTTTTCCGAGGATGTTTTTAATATGTTTTTAATGTTTTTTTACTGGAGCTTTTCTCCTCGGGCCTCCACTGAAAATAGACATGTATCCAGTTGGATTAGCCAGGTCAACAAATGTAAAATAAATAAATAAAAGTAAATAAATATATACATAAGTAGGGGATGCAGGGTTGGTGCAACTACTGCAGCAGTGAGGAATTTGAATATCTACTGTTATGAGTAACTGCATCTTACACATCTGTAAGATATTCATCATTCCTGCAGTAGCCTTTAAGCTATATGGATTGATTAGCAAAGCCTAGCCAACCTGGGAGGAAGAAGGATAAGGATTCAGGAGCTCTTGGTGAATGGTCTTAGCAAAGCCTGCCCTGGATCTAACAAAGAATCCAGTTAGTAATACCTTGTAAAATTATAAACAGAGGACCATGTAGACACTTTTAGAATACTTCTAGAGTCCACCCTTTTTTAATATACCATTCAAGAAGCCAAGGGTCTAGTAGAATGAACCTTTATACTGCCTGGAACTTGATTACTATGGTGGAGATAATAAGAAGTTATGTACTCACCATAACATTCCATCTGAGTAGGTAAACTTCATTTGTCAGCAACCTAAGGGTTATCAGATCCATATCAGATCCGAGCCGGCAGTTTCCAACAGCTGAGATCCGAGCTCCAAGCTCCTCCCCCTACCCATAATCCCCTGCCATCCCTTACTGACCTCAGATCGAGTTTGCCTAAAAGCAACACCTGCAATATCATAGAAGAGGAGACCTCTATAGGTTAACCTGGATACAATCCGTCATGACACAGGAATACCATGAACATCCAAGTAGGTCAGGGGGATGGAGGGAGGGACGGTTGCTGACAAATGAAGTTTACCTACTCAGATGGAACGTTATGTTGAGTACATAACTTCTTAATCTGAAGTAGTTAACTTAATTTGTGCATCAACCTATGGGACAGAGTCCCCAGCTACCTGAATCTTGGGAGGTCCTCATGGAAGGATGTTCCGGAGCACTGTGGAGCCAAAGGACGCTCTCCCTCTGGAGACAAAATCCAACTTATAGTGGGTTATAAAGGTATGAGATGAAGCCCACGTGGCTGCTGAGCAAATGTCATCCAAAGATACTCTAGAACGAAAAGCAGTGGAGGTCAAAATAGACAGAGTACAATGGGCATGGACTCCCTGAGGTGCAGGCCGGCCAGATCTCTCATAAGCCAGAAGAATACACTGGGAAATCCACCTGGACAATGTGACTTTCAAAACTGGTTTCCCCAGACTAGGTTTAGCAAAGGATACAAATAGCTGGTCTGATTCCCTATGACCAGCTGTCCTGTGTAAATAGAATCGTAGTTGTCTGTGTATATCTAAGGAATGCAACTTGTACTCACCCTTATTCTGATAATTGGGAAAGAAGACTGGTAAGTTAATAGACTGACTGATGTTATATTCGGATGCAATTTTGGGCAGAAAGGAGAGATTGGTCCTGAGGGATACTCTATCTTTGTGGAAAGTCAAGTACGGTGGCTTGGCGCAAAGGGCTTGAAGTTCCGAAACCCTTCTTGCCGAAGTAATGGCAACAAGAAAAGCTGTTTTCCGGGATAAGAATTTGAGATCCCCCGAAGCTGCAGGCTCAAAGGGAGAAGTTGTTAAAGCCTGGAGTACCAGCGCTAAATCCCAAGGAGGGACTACATCCTTCACCGGGGGTCTTAGTAAGAAGGTGCCTTTTAAGAAGGCCTTGCACAATCTGGACGAGGTCAAAGGAGGTCAAAGGACCCAAATCACATCCAACATGGTAATGAGAGATAGCTGCCAATTCTACTTTGACTGGAGGAGCTAGCACTTTGGTCAAATAACCCTGATAGAAAGTCTAATATTGCTGGCAACGGAGCTGTAAAGGGGTCTAAGTTCTTGTGCTCCACCCAGATAGAAAAACGTTTCCATTTGCTATTATAAACCCTTCTAGTAGACGGCTTGTGAGCAGCTACTAGGATGGCTTTGACCGGGGAAGAGATACCGGGAGTCCTAGCTAACAGTGGAACTGGATCAACCAAGCCGTGAGCTTGAGGTTGTTCAGGTTCGGGGCCGGCAGGCACAATGGGTGAGAAATCAGATCCGGAACGGGATCTAGAATCCAGGGAGGATTCACCAGATAAGACCACAGATATGGGAACCACGCCTGACGAGGCCAGAATGGGGCTATGAGGATTATTCTGCTCCCCAACCGTTTGGCTTTCTGCAGAAACTTCAGCATCAGGGGAAGTGGAGGGTAAGCATAAAGTAGACCGGGTGGCCAAACTTGCACCAGAGCATCTCTTGGAGATTCCCCGGGTGGGGGAATTAGAGCGAAGTAGTCATTGCACTTTGTGTTTGAGGGAGAAGCGAAAAGATCGTAATGAGGTTGACTCCATTTGGAGAAAATCTGCTTCGCTACTTTGAGATTCAGAGACCACTCGTACAGCGAGAGGATGGTGCGACTCAATCTGTCCGCTAGGATGTTGGACTGTCCCGGAATGTGCATCGCTATGAGAAAACGGTTGGTGGAAATAGCCCATTCCCACACTCTCATGGCCTCTTGACAAGTGGATAGGACCTGGTTCCCCCTTGTTTGCTGCTATACCAGACGACCGACATGTTGTCCGTCTGGATTGCAATTGTCCCGATGGGAAGAAGGCTCTGAAGTGCTTGCAATGCTAACAGCACCACCCTCATCTCTAGGACATTGATATGCAGTGAGGTCTCCACATGGTTCCACGTGCCTTGGACGGTCCTGCCCAAACAATGCCCCCCCACCCGAGGCGAGAGGCATCCGTGGTCACCGTGGTTAAGGGAGGGGACATAGAAAAGGGGCGCCCCTTCTGGAGGTCCGGAGATTGGAGCCACCACAAGAGGGCTCTCCTGCAAACCCTGCTGAGAGGAACAGGATGGCTCAGGGGGTAATGAAGGAAGGACCATTGGACTTGGAAGGTCCATTGCAGGATTCTCATATTTAGGCGCGCCATGGGCAAAAGGTTGATGGTTGCCGCCATCGAGCCTAAGGCCCTCAGGACCAATTCCGCCGGAGGGGCTGTGCAATGAAGAATGGCTTGCACATGAAGTTTTAAAGATTGCAGCCGGTCCGGAGTCAAGAAGGCTATAAGCTGATTTGTGTTCAACCTGGCTCCGATGAAATCTATGACCTGAGTCAGAAGAAGGGAAGATTTTCCCACATTGATCGTGATCCCCAGCCGGGGAGCTAGGTGAAGAAAAAAATTCCTGGCCGTGCAGAGTAGATGCCTTGTGGGGGCAGTCAGGAGCCAGTCGTCCAGGTATGGAAAGACCTGAGTTCCCTAGAGTCTCAGGTGGGCCGCTACCACAGTTAACACCTTGGTGAACACCCTGGGGGTTGTGGTGAGACCAAAGGGGAGGACCCTGAATTGGTAATGGCTGGCTCCTAGCCTGAAGCGGAGAAACCTCCTGGACCGTCTGTCCATCAAGAAGTGGTAGTACGCGTCCTTGAGGTCTATGGAGCACATCCAGTTGTTCTCCTGCAAGAGGGGGAGAATGCATTGAAGGGTGACCATCCGGAACTTTTCTTTGGTTACCGCCAGGTTCAAGAGAGAAAGGTGGAGGATTGGTCTTAAGTCCCCCGTCTTTTTTGGCACCAAGAAGAACCTGGAGTAAAAGCCTGATCCGTACTGGTCTAGGGGGATGTGCTGGATCGCTTTTCTAGCAGCCGCTGAATTTCTGTGGGACATCGGGGAATGATCTGGATCTGAGAGGGGGATGGAGAAATGGAATCTCGTAGCCTCTAGATATAATCCGAAGCACCCAGCGGTCTGTTGTGATGGACTCCCAAGCTGCTAGGTGCTTCGAGAAACGCCCCCCGACTGCCTCCAGAGTGGAGCAGTCGGGTAACCCCTCAGGGTTGCTGCGTGGGCTGATCAGAGAAAGGTTCTCTGGACCCAAAGTTTTTCGGGCCCCCTCTGCCTCTAGGGCGGCGTCCACCCTGTCCTCCTCTGTCCCTAAAGGACGGGGGGTCCTGAGCGAAACGGGACTGCTGAGACTTCCGGAACCACATCTTCTTCTGTCCCTTTTGGTTCTTGGAGAAGGACCTCTGGGGAGCAGAGAAGCGGACTCTGACGGCAGACAGCATCTTCCCGTCTTTCTCGCTCTGGACTAAGGTGTCACGTACGGTCATGCCAAAGAGGACAGAACCATCAAACGGGGCGTTAGCGAATGACGCCTTAAATGGTTCCGCGAAATCACAGTGGCGGAGCCACGCCTGTCGCCTTAGGATGACGCCCGCTCCGCTAGCTCTAGCAGTTCCCTCCGTAGCATGGGATAGTAGCCGCATAGAGGTATTGGAAATAGACCTGAGAGTGGCCATTCGGGTAGAGTAAACTTGTTTGTCCTCTGCCGACATGGACTCTGGGGGCGAACCAGCGTACTCTTTGATAAGGTCCCGCTGGAGTCGTATGAAATGTGACATATAGTTCAGCGACCTTACCGAGAAGGTGGCTGAAGCAAACAACCGCTTCCCCAAATGGTCCATTGCCCGAGACTCCTTGTCAGGAAGGTGGACCATGGGACTCTCTTGGGCTAGTTCCCTTTTAGTGGCAGCCGCCACCAACATGGCATCTACGGGGGTCCCCTTACTCCAATGTGACCTGTCCGGGGGGGGGGGGCTAAGAATTCTGTCCGGCCTCTTGGGAACGGGCTCCACAGTGTCCGGCTCCTTCCATGCCCTGGTAATGATCAGGTCTACCAGGGGGTTGGCTGGAGGGGATACCCAAGAGGTAGATGGGCCTGCTTCAAATGCCTCCAGAAACACGGACTCGTCTGAGGTAGGCTTTGGGGCAGACCACCCCCCTCTAATCCTGAGCATCTCCATGATGTCTCCAAATGAGACGTCTTCGGGGGGATGATCTTGGGGAGCCTTCCCCTTCCTCCAAGTCCGTGTCCTCTGTCAAGGACTCAGGGGAGTCCATGTGCCTCCTTTTGCACTTGCGTTTGTGAGGGACTTCCTCGGGGGGCTGTCCGAGGAGGCCTCCCCAACCACATCCTGTTCCAACAAAGGAACGATCTGGGACGCAAGAGCAGGCTGTCCCTGGGGCCGGGTGATGGAAGTCGGGCCCATCTGAGAGGGAGTGCAGAGTGGGGCCGCAGCTAGGGCCGGGGGCCTGGAGTCCCTCGACAGAACCGTCTCCACCACGTCGAAGGCCGAAGGAGAGCTGCTCTCCCTAGGATCCGAGAGCAGACCCTCCCTTGGATCTGACACGCGGATCAGAGCCAACGCCGAGGTGATCGGATCTGAGGGCCCAGTATGCTCTGACCTGGACAGAGCTGAATGCATACTAACCGTCTCTGATCCGAAGCTCCACAGAAAAGGGACCCGACAGACTCGAGGTTGCCATCGGCGCCGAAGCACTCGACTCTATCGGCACCGACAGTCCCCCGGCTCCAACACTAGTCGGCTCCGAAGACCCCGAACCCGGGAAGCGGGTCAGGGAAGGAGCAATCGGGACATGGGGTCGAGCTCCCCCCCGGAGGGGGTGGGGAGGCAGGAGCACTCCCATCTGCAGTTGGGCCTGGAGGAACCTTCACATCATCCGGTCCAAGTCTGCATCAGTTAAACTTCTAGTGGACCTAGAAGAGGCCACCGAGGCGGGACAGGAGTGCCGCCTCGATGACCTCGAAGGAGACCGGGCCTCCTCCTCCTCCGGCCTGGGCGAGAAGCGGGGAGAACGGAGCCGAGAAGAAGGCTCAGAGGTCTCGGTGGGAGAAGCCCGCTTGGCTGGTGGGGCCGATGCAGAGGCTTCATCCCGCCGCTTGTGATGCTTCTCCTTGCGCTTCTCACATCTGGCTTCCCTATCCTCTTGGCCCAAGGAGGGAGGTTGAGTCCCGGCCAAAGGAAGGGAAGTAGCCGAAGGCGATGCCGCAGCCGCGGCAGGAGCCACGGAGGGACTGGAGGATGGAGCCGAGTCCGGGGGCAGAAGTCCCGCCAGAATCAGCTTCGACCTCCGGTCCTTGAGAGCCCTGGGGTTGAATGCTGCACAAATAGTGCAGCCGGATGACAGGTGTTCAACCCCAAGGCATAAAACACACCGAGTGTGGCCATCCGCTGGGGAGAGCTTATGGCCACACTCGGTATATTTAGAAAAAAAAGTTTCGGGGGCCTCTTCCATAGTAAACTAAAAACACACTCACTAGGCCCCAAAACCACACACACACACCCTAACGGACTCACGAAACGGGGGGGGGGTAATACAAAAAGGGTACACTAACAATAAGTTTAACAAACTATCCTAAAACAAACACACACTTTAGCTATCCAAAAAAAAAAAAGAGAGGATTTTCTCACAGAATATACGCTCTAAAGCCCTGGAAGCCCGAGATCAAGCTGCTGGTGTAACCGCAGCAAACTAGATCTGAGGTCAGTAAGGGATGGCAGGGGAGTATGGGTAGGGGGAGGAGCTTGGAGCTCGGATCTCAGCTGTTGGAAACTGCCGGCTCAGATCAGATATGGATCCGATAACCCATAGGTTGATGCACAAATGAAGTTAACTACTTCAGATCAAACAGCAATGATGGAGGTCAACCATCTGGATATGGTCTGTTTTGACATGGGTTGTCCTTTTTTGTCCCAACATAATAAACAAATAGCTGATCAACTTTTCTAAAGGAATTAGTTCTGTCAAGATAGTACATGAGCTTTCTGTGCATGTCAGGAGTATGTAGAATCCTTTCTCCCTGGTGCTGGTGATCCAATTAGAATACTGAGAGATTGGTAGCTTGAGTCAAAGGAAATTCTGAAACAACTCTAGGAAAAAATCAGAGACTTGTTGTTAATGTGACTCCATCTCTATGGGACACCAGATAAGGTTCACCCACTATAAGGGCTTGCAACATATATTTGCTCTTCTTATAGGTGCCAGAGCAAAGAAAGAAGAGCTTTCCATATAACAAACTGTATGTTTGATCAGTAGGTTCAAATGGAAACATTGTTAACTTTTCAGCACAAACTTAAAATCCAAAGAAGAAGCAACCTGTTTATGAAGGAGATCTCAAGAGTAAAACACAGAAGAAAGTGAAAGATCCATAGGCAGACATGAAAAAATTGCCACAAAATGTACCTACATAGAGGAATAGGAGAGGCCAGAGGATAAAAACTCAAACAAATATTTTAACTCTATACAATCCCTTATAGGACCCTGGTTACTGACTAGGCACCAAACAGAAAATCTTTTCCACTTGCCAGTATAGGATTTCCTACAAGCAGGTTTTCTTGTCTCCTTTAATACCTGCTGCAGATCCTCAGGAAATAGGTGCCTAAAAGGAATCAGAATTTAGTCATCTATATAGTTACTTGAAGATATTTGAGACCGGACTTTATCAAAATCCCTCTGTCTTACTTCAGAAGGTCCAGTTTGTCAGGAATCTTGCAGTAAACGCCCTTGAGTAATACCATATGAAGGGAGAACCAATGTTACCTGGCCCAAAATAGGGATACCACAATGATCTTTGAGGAATTCTCCTGAGTCATCTGAATTATTCTGAATATCAGTGGAAAGTGTAGAAAGGCATATAGGAACTTTTCCAACCACAAGAAAGAAAAACCTATCTGTTTTCCATACTTGTTTGCAGGAAGTCTTGGAGCAAAATTTGTTCAGTTGTCTGTTTTGAAAGGAGGCAAAGATATCTACTTGAGGTGCATTCCACAACTGGATCAATTCCTGAAGACACCCCCCCCCAAATTAAATTTTCATTTGTGAAGGTCTGTCCTGTGCCAATTGTATCCCTCCTGAACCCCTTTTAGCACACGAGTCTGAAGCAATCCATTGCCAAAGGATAATGCACAATTCTTGGGCAGATTTTGAGATGGGGATAGAGGGGAAAATAATGCTGGTACAGTCATTCTGAAGTGTTGGGACTGTCTCATTTTATGGGAATATCGTTGTTTCTTGTTATTCCCCTCCTGCTGTTTTTTGGTTCTCTGCTTAACTTGAGAAGGCAGGCAATGTTTCTTAGATGAGAAAGGAGATCTAGGAGATTTGTAAAAAGGGGCCTGAAAAATCTTGGAAACTCCCTGTATTAATCTTCATCTCTCATTAAACTGTTTGAGGGCACGAGTAGTACAAATACACACACACACGCACACACACACAGATCTAGGCCAGTTAATCAAGTGCTCATTTGAGTGAATTACAAATGACTGAAAAGTTATTTGAACATTCTACACAGCAGTGCCGTTTTTCAGAGGAGGCTGCGAGGGTGGGGGTGGGGGGGACAAACAAATATCTTTTCCTCTTTCTATCAATATATATATATATATATACACGCACACACACACACACAAACAAACACACACACACACACATATATATATATATATATATATATATATATATATATATATATATATATATATATGTGTGTGTGTGTGTATATATCTCTCTATCTCTCTCTCTATATATATATATATATATATATATATATGTATATATACATATATATATATATATATATATATATATATATATATATATATATATATATATATGTGTGTGTGTGTGTGTGTATGGGATCCGGACACATGCTTGAATAGCATATGTCTGAATCACAAAACATCAAACACACATACACGAAAGCGTTTAACATAGACAAGCGCTTCCGTATATGTGTGCCTGTTTCATAGATCGGACTACAGTGCGGGTAAGGGAAAATTCCCTTTTCCCCACTGTAGTGTGATCTCGGAGTGAGAATAATAAAGTAGGGGGGGTGCAGGGGGGCAAAGCCCCCCTGCAGAAACGTAAATTTTTTTTTGAACTACATATACACGGAAGTACTTTTCGATGTTAAGAGCTTACGTGTATGTGTGTTTGATGTTTTGTGATTCGGACATATGCTAGTTCAGCGTGTGTCCTAGACCCATATATATATATATATATATATATATATATATATATATATATATATATATATATATATATATATACATATATATGTATAGGATTACTATCATAATATCGATTACATGTCCGTAGTTGAAAATGCCGAGTAACATGTCATCGAATCACTGTTTCAATGACAATCCTAATGTGCGTAGGTCAAAATGCTGAAAGTAAATATAATTCGCGCAATTAAATGACACAAATTCATTCGCAGTTGTTATGCATCGAAAATGTGAGCTGTGTGCTGATGGTACCAGTAGCAGGAAATAACTGGAAAAGTAACGTAGTCAGTCAAAATTACGTATGATATACAAAAGTGAGGGATATCTAGCCTTCATTTGGAGTTCGCAAAACAATTTAAAAAGTAAGTAGAAAATAACAGGTTGTTGTCCGCACTATACAAATGAGTTACTGATGTACATTTTATTTTCTGTTTCTTGGATTTCATTGTTTATTATGGCAGACAGCAATTCAGGGAGTACACCAGGTATGATTGGAAATGCTTCTACTACTATCATGTCACAAAAGGGCCGTAGTATAGTGTGTGTTGATGGTTATCGATATTACTTGGAGAAAACCAATAATAGTAGGAAGTATTGGTGTTGTACACTGAAATGTTCAAAAAATTGTAGGAGTTGGTGCATTAGAGAGCCAACAGTTAGTAGTGAGATATTAATAAAAAGTACAAACCAAGTTCATGGTCCAGATTTCAGGGTTCGGGAAAAGATCAAAAGCAGAGCAGAACAGACAATGGAGGAACCATGTAGGATGGTTTCTGAAGTGCTCGCCAGCACTTCCACTGATGTTGCCACAACTATGCCTAATACAGATGCACTGAAGCAGTCTATACGTAGGCTAAGAAATAAAAAACAGTTTGCCTACAACACGTTGTCATCATTGAAAGGGCTGACAGCAGATATGCTACCACCATTAAAACAGAGACATTTTATTGTAAAACACAGTATTTACAGTCATATCTGTGATGTTGTTATTCTAACTACAGAGGGTAATTTAAATCTGTTATGTGCATCTGAATTTCTATTAGTGGATCGTACATTCCCTTTGAGTACCAAAGAATGTAAACAGGTGTACTCAGTGCATTGTAGTTTGGAAGATGCTGGAAACAGTAAAGTTGTGCCTGTTGTTTATGGGACATTACCTTCAAAGTGCGAAGAATGTTATGATCAGTTCTGGTGTGCATTATTAAGTGTCTGTGGTGAGTTTAATGTAGAATTACAACCTAAAATGATCCTACGCGACTTTGAAAACGGAGCTGTTAACAGTATAACGAAACACTTTCCTGATATTCCCAAGGGTTGCTGGTTCCATTTGTGTCAAATTTTGTGGAGCAAGATTCAGAAGCCAAATTTGACAACTTTATATAGTAATGATACACAGTTTGCTCGGTTATGCAAGCAGATGCCTGCTCTGGCGTTAATATCTACAGAGCATGTTTTGGAAACATTTACATCTACATCTACAGAAGAGGCTTTAGGTGAAAATGGTGCAACATTATGTGATTTTTTAAAAAAAGAACTACATTCTAGGATGACCTTGTCATTATGGTATGCGGGGTTGCACATCTGAAAGGCAACCACCACTATCTGAGATGTCCTTTTGGAATCATGGGGCGGAAGGTTGGCATCGGCGCCTCAGGAGATTACTTGGTAAAAATAAACTCTACATTACGGATGCTTTACATGCTATTTCTCTTGAACAAAATCACTTGGAGGATCTTAAAAATAGGCTATTATGTTGTGCCCCATCTTCCCCTAAAAAGTGTAGACTTGTTGAAAAAGAAGCCATACTGCAAAGACTGTTGAGTAAATGCTTCCAATTCACTTCTCTGGGATTTGCGCAATTAATTGCTCATTTTAAAAGTATAGCATGTAATTTATGCATTTATAACAGTAGTCACCATATATGCTGTTTAACTTTGTAATATTCCTTTTGTGTTGCTGGTGGACTAAATGCAACATTATGTGACAACAAGAGAGTTACAGGAAGCATCTGTGCTGTTAAAACCTTTGTGATTTACATTAACTGATGTGCACGTTATGATTTCAGAAGCTCACAAGGTGTGAAAACATTCATTTGTTGCTGTTTTCGGCATTTCTGGATATGCATGGCACTATTAGCACTTTTCTAGAGCACGGAATGGTTTAGATATGGGATGATTGCCGAATTCGACATTTTCAACATTATTTGACTGTATTCGGCATTATTAATGTTTGGAAACATTACATTCCAGCATTTACAATCAATTATGTGATTCTAAAATATTTTGAATTTATGATAGTAATCATATTATATCTATATATATACATATATATATATATATATATATATATATATATATATATATATATATATATATATATATATATATGTATATGTATATATATATATATATATATATATATATATATATATATATACATACACACACACACACACACACACACGGGTTTACTTCAAATTATCGAATACTTACTTTATCGAATCCCATTTTAGCAAACCTCACTTCATCGACTCTCATTATATCAAATCCTGGAGCTGTGAAAAGGAAACCCTGGGAAAGGTAACACTTGGCCACCATGGAGAATTTTGCCCTTACTCCAATCTAGTGTGATCTCATAGTTGGTATATTTAGTTAGGGGGGGATGTGCAGGCAAAGCCCTCACTTGGATTTTTTTTGTTTTTCTGTTTATTGTTTTGTCCTGGTGGTTGAGTGGTTAATTTCCTGGAGTTTCCTTTACTTAGTTCTGGGAGTTTGATATAATGAGAGTCGATGAAGTGAGGTTTGCTGAAATGGTATTCAATAAAGTAAGTATTCAATAATTTGAAGTAAATTCATATACACACACACACACACACACACACACACACACACACAGATATATGGTAATAGTTTATTATGGTTTATTATGTCAAACTTTAGGTATTTTGTTGGGTGGCAGAAATGTCACTACTCACTGAAAACTTAGCAGATGAAATGATGCTAAGGTTGATTCATATTTAGTTGACTATAGAACAGTTTTGGTTTTCTGCCTTTGGTAGCACTTGTGTGACCATGGAGTTAGCATGTATAAGTAACAGGATATGGGGCAGAGGTCTCACATTGGGGGGGGTAAGTAGCGAAGCTCCACTCCTGTGAATCACTGGCATATGAAATATGTTATTGTGTTTGAAGGTTGTTACAAGAAGTAGCAGGACAAGAGTGCTTAGATTTGTATCAGTGTGAATTAGTATTTCTTTTTTTTTTTTGTGATGTCTATGTGTTGAGAGGTATGATGGAAGCTATATGTGTTAGTGCTGCATATGCTGTGTCATGCATGCTTCTGTAGGTTTGCATGAGTGAATGTGGACTTAGGACATGGAGAACGTTGTTTTGCTGTATGTGATGTGTTGCAATTCAAGGTTTAGGCAGTATCAGGGTTTTACTCTGCACTCTCGTAGGAGGAGAGGGCTGATTCAACCCATCCAAGTTGGGAATTGCTGGTAGAACGCTTATTGTATGCTGACCTGATTGGCCTCAGGGTTTAACTTTGTAAAGGTCTTTCATTCTGCTGTGTTTGCAGAAGTCGTTCCTACCTTTGTGTACATTTTTCTGTATTTGGGAAGATTTCTCAGAGTTTGTGAACTTGCTTCCAATTTTTCCTGATACTGCAAGAGTTCTGCCATTTATTGCAAAGCACGTTACTGAACTTGAGCTCAAAACTAATTCATTTTACTTTAAGAGTATTTTATTCTGCACACTTGTGAGAGGACTGATTCAACCCATCCAAGTTGGGAAAAGCTGTTGTAAGGCTTATTGTGTGTTTATCTGATTGGCCTGAGGGTTTAACTGTGTAAAAGTCTTTCATCCTGATGGCATAAAAGCTTCATGTTTTCGTTATGTGCAAATGTGGTTGCCTGTGCCTTATATATACGCAAACCTCTCCAGTTTAAAATCCTCTATAGGAAACATTTTCCATAGTCACCCACTGTTCATAGCTGCTCGAAGAGCTGCAGGTTTGTGCAGAGAGAAGCACCAGTGTAGATCATCCTACAGTATACTACTAAACATTCTCACTTAGACCAGTAAGTGGCTCTCCCCTACTCCTTCCCATCTACTAAGGATCTGGCATAATAGATAGGTGCCTTTCCTTTTGTCTCCGTTTGTGGCCTGGTAGATAAGGGCATCCTGAGGCAGTGAGGTAACTGCCACATGTTCAGTGAAAAACAATTTTAGAACAGACAAACAGTGTGAGAGATGTGGATACACAATGTCATTACAGGCAAAGCTCTCATGTGCACACACGAAAAATTCAAAACTGGTTGTCAGTGTTATACCCAAAACACTCACTACCAACACTAAGGAACAGACGCACAGAACCACTTATGTGTAGGTATTCACAGGTAATCTACCTGAATCTACAAGACTTCCTAAAAGCATCTCTCAGTGGCCTCACGCGCACTCAAAAAAGACAGTGCCTCACACAACACTTTCATGTCCATACCCACACAACCTAACTTTCTAGTTATTGGGGATTCCACTGTGAGACATACTGATGTTCTCTTACCAGGCTAATCAAGGAGAACACCCCAATGAGCTATTTTGCCTGGAGCCATAATCCGCCAGATTACACATGCACTTAGGACTTCACAAGTACCAATAATACATGGTCATAGTCCACATGAGCATAAATGACCTGAGACATACCTCACTGGAACACGTGAAGAGAGACATGATGGAGATCTCTGAATTTATGTCCCAAGCAGGTATGAATCTAGCCTTGAACAGCATCCTAACATTACTAATGATGATTCCATAGTACCAGCAAAAAACAATTGACTTCAACAGCTGGCTTAGTTTCTGGTGTCACAACAAGAGGATCCAGTATTTGTCAGTCTGGAAAGACATAATCGACAAACTACAATGCTTTGCCAGAGAAGGTTTGCACTTGTCACCTCTTGGATTCTGGACACTGGCAAAAACTTTATCAATCCCAACAGTGCCTTTTTCAGGCCATACCAAGTTGTTAAACCTTCCAATAACAAAATTTCCCACTACCACCTTAAGGTAATATTGCTCAGTGCTAGGAGTTTAAATAAAAAATTCACTCCATGGAAACATTCCTCATCTCACCCTGGGGAACTCAGACATATGTTTAGTCATAAGCTATAATAACTTTTATACATTTCAATCACCCTCAGTGCAGGATAAAACAAAGGGAGGAGGAATCTCAGTGTTGATAAAGGATAAGTACACCATTAGACGGGTCCAACAACATAACTCGCTCGAGCTGCTCCACACCCAACTAACCATAGGTGCGACCACCTAGCATATCCTTGCTATCTACAGATCTCCTAAGATGAGTCTGGAAAACCACACATCTTACCTATATCTACTGGAATCTCTTAACATTCAGCTTATCATTATATCTATCTCAACTACTCTTCCATAAACTGGAAGACTTATACAACCCATAATTCACTTGATCAGAAGTTTTCAGACTTAGTCAATGCAACCACCCTGGAGCAACTAGTTAGGTCCCCAACTAGAGCTACAAATATCCTAGACCTGGTACTCGCAAACATGCGGGTGATGCTACTTCCTCCCATGCATTAACTCCTTTGTGGTAGGATATGACCACAAAATGATCTCTTTAGTATTGAAACTAATCTAGAACCCCCTTCAAATTTCAAACCTGTTAAGAACTTTGCTAAGATCAATTATCTCCAACTAAACAACAGCTTATTAAACTTCTAAGTCCCTTCAAACCCAGATGATACTGAGGTCTACTCTGTCCTGTACACAAAAGCACTGTACAACCACATTCATAGCTGCATAGAGGAGGCAGAACCTGTCCAAGCCAAATCTATGATTACTGGCAAAAATAAACCCCCCTGGTGGACCCTAGCATAAATATTCTATTCAATAAAAGGAAAATATCCCCTTCGAAGCCAAGAAGGAACAGACAAAATAATACAAAAAGACACTCACCAGTCTAAACAAAGACATAAGAGAACTGATCATTTCTGCCAAAGCAAATTACGAGGCAAAGATAGCCTCCCAGGTTAAAGATAACTATAAGTTTTTTTTACTTAAGCTCATAACTAAGAGGAAATGCTTAGAAATGTAATCATAAATGGCACCACTTAAAAGCAGCCTGAAACTATAGCAAACCTGTTGGTTGACAAGTTCAGTTCAAACTTCTCCCCTCCATCACATCCTAGTACACCAAAAGAAATACCCACAACCTGTAGAAACAAACTCCAGAGGCAACACCACGGCTAGGAACAAACAGACTTTAATAAATCAAAGGATAAAAATAACAGAATGTGAGCGCTTTCACATTCAAGTAAACAAACGCTTCAGACATTTAAAGAACTGAATAGAAGCCATATTTAAATGAAACTGCAACTAATCACATCTCATCAAAAATTAACTAATAAATAACCAACATACAAAACACTGTAAAAAGAAACACAAGACAAAATGGATAAAAACAAGACGAGTGGATAGAAACATTATGTATAAATAAAATATAAAATTACACAAAACATACAAAACAATGTTTTAATGATTTATCAAGCAAAAATGGCTTTAGGGAAACTCTGTCATTCTGCCTCAGCACCTTGTGAGCTTGTATCCTAATTATCCACCTAACCTCCAGTTTCTCAGTGTGATTCTTAAAATTCCCCAAACTAAGACTTATACTGGCTAGTTCTAAAACTAAAAAATTAAACTTGTGGGATAAATCATGATGCAAAACGTGCCTAGCTAACGCATTTGTCTCATCTTTCTTGTTGGTAGCATAAAGATGTTCCCTCGGTTCCCTATTATATGATCGAAGATGCATTCTTTTGAATGCATCTTTATCGAACTTGAAAGCACGAAACGGCATATAAGCAAATTCTTTCCCTGGGAAAGAAATTGCTTGGCCATCTTGCTGTTTTTGTCACTGTAGTGCGATCTCAAAGTTGGTTTATTTAAGTAGGAGGGTGTGGGGGGTCTGATGTCTCTGATGTCTGGGGGTGTGGGGGGCAAAGCCCCCCACTTCATGTAGTGTTTTAAAGGGTTTTTTCTTTTTTGGAACAGTGATTTTTTTTCCCCTGAGGAAAAAAAAAAATCACTGTTCTAAGTGTTCGGGATTATAAGCTTTCGCTTCTTTTGGGGTCGATAAATCAGCATTCACTTTTTTAAACATTTGCTGATTTAATATAGACCTGTACCCTCACCCTCTCACGTAATGTTCTGTTCGTTTTACCTACATAAAAGCAGGAACATTTACAGCAGGCAGCTAAATAAACCAAATCTCGTGACTTACAATCGGCATAACGATGAAACTTACAAATCCTATGTGTTGAGGGATGTACAAAAGTATCACTATTCATCATGTAGGTGCAATGATTGCAAGCCCTGCATGGAAACGTATTTGATAAAGGCCCAATCTGGCAATCTTTTTCAAAACACAGCAATCCTTTTAGTGATTCGGTGTTCTTAAATGCATATTTTGGCCTAGAGCCTAAAATGTCACTAATTTTCTCATCCGTGGTTAGAATATTCCAGTTCTTTGCTATTACTTCATGTATCTTTTTATTATTATTGCAGTAAGGAATGGTTACTCATACCTCATTAGAGGGCAAAGTTCTCTGTCTAGTGGACATAACATTATTAGCCCCATTCCTAAAAAAAGGTCTACCTCTACTGGATCTGTTGACAAACTCAGTGTTCCTTGACTTTATAATCTCATTCTCTCTATATCCCCTCAGTGAAAAATCTATCTTTAATTCAATTAGGGCCGAAGTGCCTTTATCATCTGAAGTAGTTAGCCTAGAGACTAAGTCCCTGGCCTTGTATGATGTTACTGAAAACATGAGCAGGGTGCATATTATCACGGTGTAGTAGGTTATTTTTTCTACACTCTTTTCTAAATAACCCAGTTTCTATCATACCATCTTCTTTCCAAATGCTTATGTCTAAAAACTCAATCTTGTCATAAGACTACTTAGGAACAAATTCTAGAATATCTATAGTGGTTTTGATGTGTGCTATAAAGGTCTCAGAAACATCATAAACACGTCTACGAACCTCTTATAAAATGAACAATATCTAGCATAATCCGTGATGTAAACATTTTTCATTTCCCAATGTGCCATTACCAAATTGGGATAAGAATTTGTGCAAGGGGTTCGCACTGCTACCCCTTTTATCTGCAAAAAATATTTGCTATCAAACCAGAACACATTATTGTTCAATACTAAATCTAACAAAAGAGTATACCTCAAAATGTTATCATTGGGGACCCCTTTGCTGGTTAAATACAACCTAATAAAGTCCATGACAATCTCATAGGTAATTGCTGAAAATAAAGTTTTAACATCAAGAGTGACAAACAATAGAGTTGACTTATAACCATCAGAGTATGCATATATTGACAGATATTCTAGAAAATGTTGTGTATCTTTCACTATGGTAGCGGTATTATCAAGAAAATCGCTAAGATGTTTTTCAATATATATAGAGAAAGGTTATGTCAGCCAGCCATTGCTGGAGACTATTGGTCTTAATGGGGGGTCTACAATACTTTTATGCACCTTTGGAAGACCCCCTATAATAGGAACACGTGGGTTATCAACCACAAAATATCTATATAATTCACCATCAATGACATTGCTCATTAGCAAATCATATAAATCACTGTGTAAATTGTGAATCAAATTGTTCAGCTGTTCACAAGTCATAAGTTGATATGTGATAACATCACTAAGTAGCAAAGTTATCTTATCAATATACTAAACTCTATCAAAGATCTCAACAGCTCCTCCTTTATCAGCCTGTCCAATGATAATTTCAGAGTTATTCTGTAATAGATCTAAAGCTTCAAACTCATATCTATTTAAATAGTAAAAATTATGCCTTTTCTCATTATGACAGGTATTATTCAGCACCAAAAAAATCTTTTTCACGGGCTTTCTCAAAAGCCACTAAGAGAGGGTGACTAGAAGGTATTAAAGTGCTAGGGCATCTAAATAAACAGGGTTGGACATTCTTTCTGCCATTAAACATCAACTTAAAAGCAATGTTTCTAACAAACATTTTAATGTGTAAAATAAAATCCACCACGTCAGTATGTCTTGGCTGGTATAAAAGAAAGTCCCTTGTTCAAAAGGGTCCTTTCAGTTTCTGCAAGTACATGACTAGAAATATTAAAGACCAAGTCACACTCACTATTAACCAATTCTTCTGATATTTCATCTGTCTCACCTTGTCTTCGGACGATTTGCATAGTTTTCTCCTGCGACTTAGATTCCTTTGCTGTATGGATGGCCCCTTGGATGGCAGTGAGAAAGAGCAAAAAAACGCCTGTTCATTAGATGGATTTGAAACAGGTTCTATCAGTCAAACGTCACTTCCCAAATTCAATGTAAAACAGGAGGAAGTTCCAAGACGAGCTGAAAGATCCATGATTGGTTCAATCCCTTTGTTGTCACTAGTAGAAAGTGTAGCAGCGTGGACTGCTCTTTTGTCAATGAGTTGTGTTATAGTGTTCGTAGGACCTGCCCTCATATTAGATGACTCGTCAGTTGAGGATGGAGTTTCAGGAAATGTGGCCCTAATTGGTTCCTTAGGTTAGGTAAAAACATTCCCTTTATGAAAATCATTGCAGTCATGCTCCAACTTTTTCTTTTTCTGTTAGAGCATCTTATGCTCATAAAGGGAAATATTAGTATTCAAATCACGTAAACACACCCTTTATCAGTACTGAGAACTGCAATAATCCCTTGTTGTAACTGTTGAACTCTCGCTATAATATCGTTTTCCTGGTCCATGAAGCACTCAATTAACAGCTTCATGTAGCCAAAACTATTCTCGAGACTTAGCTTTTGTCATTTAGTGAAAAGGTCTGGAAAAACAAAACCCTTCCCAAAAAAAAGGGGCAACACCCCCCTTTTTTTGGCCCCAAAAAAAAGGGCCCCCTTTTTAATAAATCAAAGGATAAAAATAACAGAATGTGAGCGCTTTCACATTCAAGTAAACAAACGCTTCAATTTTAAAGAGAACTGAATAGAAGCCATATTTAAATGAAACTGCAACTAATCACATCTCATCAAAAATTAACTAATAAATAACCAACATACAAAACACTGTAAAAAGAAACACAAGACAAAATGGATAAAAACAAGACGAGTGGATAGAAACATTATGTATAAATAAAATATAAAATTACACAAAACATACAAACAATGTTTTAATGATTTATCAAGCAAAAAATAGCTTTAGGAAACTCTGTCATTCTGCCCCAGCACCTTGTGAGCTTGTATCCTAATTATCTACCTAACCTCCAGTTTCTCAGTGTGATTCTTAAAATTCCCCAAACTAAGACTTATACTGGCTAGTTCTAAAACTAAAAATTAAACTTGTAGGATAAATCATGATGCAAAACGTGCCTAGCTAGCATTAGATCTCAGCTTTCTTGTTGGTAGCATAAAGATGTTCCTAGAGTTCATTATTATGATCGAAGATGCATTCTTTGAATGCATCTTTATCCCGAGTGAAATACGCAGAAGCGGCATATAGCCCGAATTCTTTCCCTGGAAAAGCGGCCATCTTCATTATTTTGCTGTTTTATGTCACTGTAATGCGATCTCAGGTTGGTTTATTTAAGTAGGAGATTAATGAAGTCTGATGTCTGGGGGGTGTGGGGCAAACCCTTCATATATAGTGTTTAAAGTTTTTTTTTTGGAACAGTGATTTTTCCTGAGGAAAAAAATCCTGTTCTAAGTGTTCGGAATTATAAACTTTAAACTTCTTTTGGAGTGCGATAAATCCAGCATTCACTTTTTTTTTAAACATTTGCTGATTTAATATAGACCTGTACCCTCACCCTCTCACGTAATGTTCTATTCGTTTACCTACATAAAAGCAGGAACATTTACAGCGGGCGCTAAATAAGCCAAAATCTAAAGTGACTTACAATGTGCACCGCGATGAAACTTTACAAATCCTATATGTTGAGGATGTACAAAAAGTATCTATTCATCATGAAGTTACAATGATTACCTGAAGCCCTGCATGGAAAGCGTATTTGATAAAGGCCCAATCTGGCAATCTTTTTTCAAACCTTAATCCTTTTAGTGATTCGATTGTTCTTAAATGCATATTTTGGCCTAGAGCCTAAAATGTCACTAATTTTCTCATCCGTGGTTAGAATATTCCAGTTCTTTGCTATTACTTCATGTATCTTTTTATTATTATTGCAGTAAGGAATGGTTACTCATACCTACCCCTCTCATTAGAGGGCAAAGTTCTCTGTCTAGTGGACATAACATTAGTAGCTACATTCTAAAAAAAGGTCTACCTCTACTGGATCTGTCAACAAACTCAGTGTTCCTCAACTTTATAATCTCATTCTCTCTATATCCCCTCAGTGAAAATATATCTTTAATTCAATTGGGGCGGGGGCGCGCTATCATCTGAAGTAGTTAGCCTAGAGACTCTAAGTCCCTGGC
>NC_056735.1:183961658-183969158 GCF_019279795.1 Protopterus annectens
ATCATGGAGTGCCATGAATTCGAGTGGTGTCTTTAATTCCTGTTTTTTTTCTGAATTTTTTTTTTTTTGGAAGTTGTTGCTGACGTCATGGCGTGCAGGGGCGTGCGGGATGACGACAGCGTCATGAAGCATACTGCTAGCCTATCGGATACTCAGCTCAGATGTTTATGTTTCACTTCAGTTCACATTGCGGATTTGGGAACATAGCAGGGGGTGGGGCAACACAACAGCAAGCAGAGGAACTGTTTAGATTTCCTGATTGAAGTTCTTCAACAGTTCTGGCCAGCGACCTGCAAGTTATGGACAGTTCGTCTGAGCCTTAAGTCTGATGACAGCACATTTCATATGAATATAAAAACGCACAGCGATGTGAGCAGCAGTTTGAAAACCTACTGAGGAAGTCAATCAGCATATGGCCGGTAAGTGGTAATACACATGATATCTGCAGGCACTCCTCCTCCTCATGTGGCCCCTAACATCTTTCTTTTACATTATCTTGCTGACTGCATTTGGACTGTGTACAGATTATGCCATTTTTCTTGCGTGCTGCAAAGCTGCAAAGCCCACTGTTGTTTTTGAGTGAGGCTCTTATATATGATGAAATTCGCCTTAACTTTGTTATGAGGAACATTCTATGTAAGAATGACTTATTGTTTTATTTGTTTATTAGAATGTGGTATTTATGATCATATGTGTAAATTAATACTTTTTCGTGTAGCACAAATACATCAGTACACTTCTTATATGAAACAAATAATTTTTTTATCAACCTGCACTTGCGATTCATCTCAGAAGGGACAGTGAAGGGGACAGTGAATTTTGAAGATGATATGGATTGTAGAGATCTATTTATTTTACTTCTAACAGTTTTCATAATGGTATGTGCCACACACTGAAATTTGTATTTGAAGTTGTTTGAATTAAGGAAATGGAAGTAGCACTTATGTTTTCAGTTTATTATAACGCAATGTATGTATGTGTGTGTGTGTGTGTGTGTATACACACACATATATATATATATATATATATATATATATATGTATATATATATATATATATGAAAAACAGAAGCGGAACAGGCCATCTTAGCACATTACACTTTCCATTTTTATATATTGATAATGTGTGAATTTGGACTTATTGGAAAAGCTGGGATTTGTGAAATTTGGCATTCTAGGCTTTTTTTTTTTTTTTTTAACTATATTCATCTTAATGGCATATTTCTTTTCATACATCTTGAAATAGTTGTGCTATACTCCTGATTGACAGTGTATAACATTGCATTGCTACTTAATACCTTGTAATAATCCTGTAACATTGCTGTTTAATGCTAATCTATAATGAAAATTGTATATGTTGGAGCTTATCTCCCTGGGCCTCCGCTGAAAAAGGGCTCTTCAGCTTAGATAAACAATCCTAGTCAACAAATGTAAAATACAATAAATAAATAAAATTACTCCACCAAACTCTGCATCTGTCCTCATATTTCC
Source organism: Protopterus annectens (assembly GCF_019279795.1). Lineage (NCBI taxonomy): Eukaryota > Metazoa > Chordata > Ceratodontiformes > Protopteridae > Protopterus > Protopterus annectens. Next base: position 183,963,149 of record NC_056735.1, read on the forward strand.
TACTTAGAATTATGTCAGTCTTGACTAAACCATAATTTGTTTTAATTATGCCCAGAAATTCATAATGGAATCTCAGTTAATAATTGAAAACTGCATTTTAAAATCACGGGTTTAATTGCAGGATTTCATTTCCTGAAAAAGAATTTAATTTTCATTGAGAACCGTAAATCAGCATTCCTAGTGATTTTGTTTGGAGTATTCCGGATACCGCTTACTGTATGTTTAGTTTTCCATTCCATGACTGGATACACTGTCCACATACTGAAGCTTCCTAGTCCTAACATGTTTGCCATTTGGTCCCATTCTGTCATTATCACTGCCCTTTGTTCAGGCCTCTTCAGCTGAGCTACAGGACGGTTGTCTAAACACTTTGTGGAGCAAAAACCCATTTTAACACCTGTCAGCCGCACCACTCTGGTAATTTAAAACGACACTGCTATACTGTGTTAACTGCGGTGGTGGTGCTGCGGTAGCGTTGTCGCCTCACAGTAAGACGTTGTCCTGTTCAATTCTCAGCTAGAGCATCTTCTGTGTGGATACATGCGTTAATGGGCGTACCTTCATTGAAGGTTGTGTGTCAGGGCCGGCAACTCGGCACGTAAAAATACACTGCCAATCATTAGCAGACCGGAGTTCCGCTGTGGCGACCCCTAACCGGGAAAAGCCAAAAGACACAACAACAACTGCTATATTGTGTTAATAATTTATGTGTATTGCACATTTGAAATTATTGGTTGCTGGACTTTAATTCCATCTATCCATCCTCAGGCTCAATCCCTTTATCCCATTTTGCATGTGGTCGGTGTGTCACTTCAACAGTGACAAACATCTCAAGCCAAGGTTTACACCACCAGGTGGCTAGCCCTGCTGCGGTAGTTCATCACTACTGGCCCTACTGCTAATTTAGATTGGCCAATCCACCTACTGAGTGTCTTTGGAATGTGTGAGGAAACTGGAGCAAACCCATGTGACAGCATGGAGGACATGCAGCCTTCACACGGAAGGCACCCAAGCCGAGAATTAAACTGGTGAACCTCTTGCTGTGAGGGGACAACACTAACAGCTGCGCCACCGCTCCCGGACTACAACTCTTGCGCAGCTTTTTGATTGCTGTGACGTATTAAAGCACCTGATATTTCTTAGCTGATTTGATGTGCTCCTGAGTGCCACAGATAAGCAGAAAGTAGTCCCTGTTTATAGCCATGAGGACTTGTAGTTGTCAAGCTTATAATGATTGCATGTTTGTTTTTTTTGTTATTTTACATTTGTTAACCGGGATGGTCCGGCTGGATACGTGTCCATTTTCAGCGGAGTCCCGGGGAGAAAAGCTCCAAAGTTACAAATCCAGATTACGAAATAGACATTACAAATAGATGATCAACTAATAGAGGTTACATAGAAGAAGATTGCAGACATAGTACATAGAGATAGAAAGTTATAGGTGTAACAAAATAGACAATACAAGTTGATTATAGACATAGTACATGCATTCTTCTGTGAGGCCAGAGGCATACTTTTCAAATGAAAATAGTGGTTGAAGATAACAATACTTAGAGTTGCAGTCATAAAGGATCTCATTGTTTAAATGAGGGGGAATGGCTGAGCAGAGTGTGTTGGAGGGAAGTGTGGGGTCTTAGTCAGAGTTGGTACAGGGGCATATCCAGTGTGACTTGAGGTGACTTTTAAGTTTATGTTTAAATATGTTTGATTCTAATTAATTTCTCTGCTGCTTTGACTTGCCACATAGGGTTTCTGAATTATCTTCTCTGGAACTGGTGTCCCTGCTTTTAGGTAAAACTTCCATTCTACAATGTGTTGTTGCTTTTGTAAATCTTATCAATGAGAAACTAGTCCGAACAAAACTAAAAGAGTAGCACACAGCTTAGCAAGTAATACATCAGGGCTGCAGTGACATGTTAATATGAGGCTGGAGTATAGGTAAAGATCACTACAGACATAAAACCAGTTTAATATCGGTGCAGGGTCTAGTCAAAAATGATATGACATAAGGCTTGCGGCCTTCTTGTCCAGTAAGGAAGGAGTTAAATCCTATATTCAAAATGTGTTAAAAGCAGTTGTATCTTTCCATGTATCTTTTGTTTAAGAGCATGTAAAAATGTTAGAAAGAAGCTGAGGAGACAGGACAAAATATTCTACACCTGTATGGTAGTAGTTTTTGGGGGATGACCCCAGGCATGTCTGATGGAGCAAACAGCTGAAGGGAACTAGTGATGTAAAATGTGCAATTTAGAATCAAGTTTATTTGAAATAAGAAAAAACTCCATCATCAAGGAAGCTCTCTGGGTACTGTCTGACATGAGACAGACAGTAATTGTAAATATTTTAATAATATTAGAGACTGCTTGTACCATCAGTGTACTGCAGTTTGATTTGTTGTTATGCATAGTGTAATGGTTGACAAAATCGCTTTGTGTCTTAGAAAACAAAGATTAAGGGGTCAGTGAAAACATGGACCAAAAGCAACATGCTGGAGTGGATGTTGAGAAGTTTTGGTCAGGAGCATAATGCACACAGACACAAGCATGGGCCGACTTTGTAATTCAGGGACAATAGATCCTGCAATGAGACTGCATTAATAATGACTCATGGATGTAATGTTGTTAGTGAAACATATGGAGAGTAACAGTCCATTTGGTACATCTGGGATATGCATCTGCACAAATGCCTCATGATTCCTTCACCACCACTTTACAACAATTTCATGTTTTTTTTATTCCATCTGTAGTTATATGCTTCCATGTAGAGCAGCAAAGAATACTAAACAGCAAGCAGTTAAATTTATTTTTATAAAAATGTATTTTAATTTTACACAAGTTCAAAATTTGATACAAGTTCAAATATTAATATAAATAAAACACTGTTGTTCTGTTTATATTTTGTGTTTAATATTTTGTCTGTTCTTCAATTTGCGTTTAAAAGTTGGCATGCCACAATTCCATTGAAGTGGGTGGGGTTACATAATTATGTATGCAAATGTTATGTTAATCAGCATGTGGATTTTTGGCCAGATGTACCTACTTTTCATGGGCCTTTGTCCAGATTTTTGATGATTCCAGGTTGAGAGGTATGGTAGGGAGGTGTTATTAGAAATAGACTGATGGAAATAACAGAATAGGTGAGAACGGTTTGTAATGCAGATTAGAAAAAACAAACAGCATGGAATCAGGAATCTTTTTATTTGGAGAGGGAATGCTGCAGATGAAGTTACATGGGTTACTCTAGGCATAGCAAGTTAGCATCAAGATGATCACTGACAAGAAAAGTTCATATGTAGGATACCCACAGGCACAGGCCCTTTCTTTATAGGAAGGCTGGAGTTTCTTGAAAGGTTGGGGAAGGACAGGAAGGTGAAGGGGGAGATGCAGAGTAAGACAGAGGGAGGTCTGACAGTGAGATAATGAAAGAAAACAGATATAGGGGCAGCAGACAAAAGAAAGACATGGAGATTTGAACAGAATAGAGTTGGGGGGTAAAATAAGAAAATAATATGTGATGGACTAATATGGCATATTAGTTCAGTAGTGGCTTAGGAGGTAAATAAAGGTAGCATAGAAAAGATGGTGGGAGGCAGAAACCAGATTGAGAAACATAATAAGCAACTAAAATGCTAGAAGAATATATATAAGAATAAGCTTTTATTTAGGCACAAAAAGTTAAGTTTTGTCCCTTGTACTGACCATGGGTATGTTTTGGCCTGCAAAATTTGATGTTTGTACCACAATTGTCCCACTTTGGGCATTTGAAAAGGTGACAACCATATTAGGAAATGAAGATGAAGGAAAAAAGAGGTAGGGAAGATAGCTGTAGGTGAGTACAGGATGATAAAAGGGGTAATGAGCGAAGAGAGGCTGTGTGTCAGTTTTTTTAATAAAGTCACAAAACTGGATAACGGAGGAGATGCAGAAAAGAAGGGAAAATGGTGACTGACAGTGGTGGCAGGCAAGAAAGGCAAAGGTATGCAGACCAACTTCAGCCATGAGACAGACTATAACAGTTTAGAGTAGCCAATCAAGCAACATGCCCTGAGGAAAGGAAAGTAGGAGGAAACCCATAGAGACAAACACAATGAGATAATGGGGACTCCACAGAAGCAGTAACTTGATCATAGTGTTGTGTGTGTGTGTGTGTGTGTGTGTGTGTGTGTTTATGTGTGTGTGTGTGTGAGCGTGAGAGAGAGACCAACAGAGATCTTAACCCACAAATCACCATGCTGCAAAAATAATATAAGACAGAGAATTAATATAAAGTGAGAAAAGATTACACATATTTATGTATTTATTTATGCATACAAGCATGCATTCATGTACGGGTTTGTTTGCTTGTCTGCATGCTTTTGTTTACTGGGAAAGTCCATCTGGGTTAAAATGCCCATTTTCAGTGAATAGCCCGAGTGGAAAGCCCCAAGAAATAGTAGAAAAAATATCACAAAGTTTAAGCAATCTGTAAGGAAGGGACAGTGTAAAAAGGCAATGAAATTCATTTCTAAGGAAAAAATAGGACTATCATACAAAAATATTAAGTACTGTAAGTTCTAAGAAGTGACACACTGCAGATCACTGGAGCAGAAAATTACTGGAATAAATGTAGCATCATTTCTAAGCAACACAAAGTGTCAAAAGTATGGGAGCTAAAGTAATAATGTAATATGAGCCATTACTCATGCTGATAAATAACACATGGATTTCTCATGAGAGGAGTACAATAAATTCACTTCAGTAAAAAAAAAAAAAACATTTGGGGAAAAGGGTTGTAGTAAGCCAGAAGAGGAAATCTTGAGTATTAAGTTATTTTTACCATGGAGGTTCAGAAAAACTGAAAATTCTACTGTGATTTAGATGTAGTCTGAGGTTGATTTTAAAAGCTAAGAGGATGACTGTCTGATGGTAAAAGGAGTGCTGCTCCATAGTTTAAGTATGCTAACGACGTATAAGGAGTCCCCATCTGAGTTGCTGCATGTTTGGGATTCTACTAGGTGTTGATCCTTTGAAGAAGGTTTCTGTCTGGTTTCTACCATTTTATTATGTTACTGAAGGCCACAGTGTTTCAAGGATGGTAAAGTATTTTGTGTGTCATCATAAGTTTCATGTATAATATGTAGTGCAATAATTCTAGCCAGTTCAGGTTCTTCAGGGGAATGCACCGATTCATTTGGTTTGGGAGAACAGATGCAAATGTACTTATTTTATTATAGTCCTGTTCAAGGTCATTATTAGTGTAGCTTGAAGATCTGTGAAAACAGTAGAAGATTTGAAAAGAACAGGGATGTTGCAGTTAATTTTCTGCTTTGATGAGTGAGAAGTGAACTTCCTTTGTAAAATAGCTCTAATATGCAGTGTTTTTTTGCACAAAACACTGATGTGCTGGTCAGATTTAAGTTCGTCACCTATGATGACAATAACTTGGCATGGATGTCTTATTTTGTTCTGGTGTTGTTAGATGAGACTACATTAAGGGTAGTGTTGGTGGGTGTGACGATACTGGAAGTAAATAATAAGCTAATGATTAGAGAAGAAGAGGGGAGCAGTCTCAGTGTTAACATTGAAGCACCCTCCAAATAATCAGCCCACTACCCATGTGCCTTGGATCTCCAGTTTTAAATTAAGCTATGTCAATTAAGGCAACTGAAACCTGTGTTATCTTTACTGGAGAAGATCAGGAAATAAAATGTTAGATCTGAAGGGGGAGTTGACTACAACACTAACATACATTACAGTAATGGCTACATATGGAGTATTCATTCACTGTGTTAAGCTCTGTGAATATTTGGAGACAGTCAGTGAATAATATATATCACTGGCTATAAACCGAACAAGAACATAGTGGTTAGAAGCAGTGATGAAAGAGCAAACATGGATTTCTTCATACCCTTTTTTATTCTATAGTTTTGCTTATCATTAGCATTAGTGAATGCCAATCAATTCCCATAGCCAACAATACTACTACTGCCAGTCCACTGTGCTTTGTGGTATGTAGGTAGGCATAGCTGGCC